>NW_009606580.1:0-32511 GCF_000690535.1 Cariama cristata | reverse complement strand
ATCTGTAGGAGATCGTCTCCAGGATGCTGCAGGGACCATCTGGTGCAAACTGCTCTGCTAGGAGCCTGGCAACCCACAGGGAGCGACTGTAAATAGGCTTCTCCTACCAGACGCAATGATAGCTTCCCAGCCGGGGTGGAAACCTACAGCGTCTGATGCTCAGACAGGATTTCTCTCCCACCCACTAATATGAGTCCTGTGGCTGGATCAAATGACTGACGAGACACAAATCCAAGATCTTAAATACTTATTAAAAATCCCAGCGCCTTTGTTTTTTTGTTTTACTCTGCTGGATAAATTGCAGTGTCGGTCCCAGGATCGCAGCCAAGCCCTGAGTCAACCCCTTCTGCCTCTCCGGGTCGCTCCAGCAGTTTAATTGGACACAGCAGCAGGCAGCTCCCTGGCTCGGGTGCCGCGGCTCACCAGGCTCCTCCAGATGCCTGGCAGCGTGCCGTGTACCCCAAGCACTGGCAGTCCGTGCCTTGGCCAGCAGCTTGTCCCCATAAACACCCTCACACCCTCAGTAACGGGCTTCTCGGCCCAGCCCAGAGAGCAACGTGGGTCTGAACCTCCAGCCTTCAGCCTGCTGCCCGATCGCTGCCTTCCCCTCCCTGCCTGCCTGCAGCCAGACACCAGGATGTTGCTCCTGACCTTTCCAAGACAGCAGTTCTCTCTTGGGATAGTGTTTTCTCCATCTGCATGCCCAGGACCGAGGCAATGGCTGGAGGCAGCCCGCACACCAGCACTGCTGTCCTTCCCGACCCTCATCTGCCGCGTGGAGCATCCTCCAAGGGCTCCATCATCCCAGCCCAGCCGCAGCTCGTGATGCACGAGATGAAACAATGCTTCCACAAAACCCCATATACCAATTTAAGCTTGGAGAGATCCACAAAGATTCATAGCTTTCAAGACCCAAAGGGACACTTAGCATCATCTAACCTTGTCATCTGGTATAATTCAGTCCAGAAAACCTCACCCAATAATTTCTACATCAGCTCCATAATTTCCACTGGAGCTATATCTAGTGTCAAAGCAAAGCTTTTCAGAGGCAAGGAGCCCAGCTCGGACCCTTGGCTTTGAGAGGAGCTAAAAGAGTACAGAATATAATTGACTGTAAAGTTTTTTTTTTCTGTGAGGACCACAAGTGACCCCCCAATGTCCAGCACACGGAGCAGTCCTGCCTTCAGCAACGACAAGGACAGCTCCAAAACAAACTCCCGCCTAACTTACTCCTACCGACAACAGATTCATTCTTTGTGAATCCTAAGCCTCTCTCTAAACCGGGAATAAAAAGAACATCTTAGTAGAAATGTGTTTTTTAAAGCACATTTCAAAAACATTTCCTGCTAGCGCTGTTTAAACACTGGTCACTGCAGAACAGGGAAAACAGCCTGAAGAAGGAAGCGACTAAAAATTAAAAATAAAGTAAAAACAATCAGACTCCAGTCTCTTTAGTAAACATTTGGGAGGCAGACTGATCTGGTGGGGAGAGCGGGGACTCTGAAGACCCTGGGTTTTTCCCAACCGTGCCGCTTATTTACTGCATAACTTGGAACGAGTTACATCAGCTCTCTGCTCCTCGGTTTTCCCCAGCGTTCAACAGCAATAAAAACACCCACTTCCCTCCGCGTTCAGCTGCTGCTGAAAGGCTGCGATGAAAAGCCTGGTTTCAGTACCACCAGTACCCCAAGCGGGGTGAGACTGGGTTGGGCTGGAGCAGGTGGTCAGGGCTGCAGGAGGGCACGAGGTCCTTGGAGGGAACCCCCCTGGACCTGAACGATGCTCAGGGGGGATCTTCCCACCCCTCGTCACCGCCCTCTGGTTATGCCACGCTGGAGGATGATGGCAGGGCTTGAACCACCAAACTAAAACCTACAGAAATCGAGCTTTGCTGAAGACAATATTGGCCTCAGAAAAAAAGAAGCAAATTGACCATGAAACAATAGGGATTTTCAGACTTCAAAGAGGGCGTAATGAACAACAGAAAGCAAACTGGCAACCCAAGAGATGTGCTAAGGGACCTCCGAGAGGCCCTTTGAAGGCCTCTCAGTGTAACACGCCGGATGGATCTAATTATCCCTAAACCCGCGCTGACTGTGTTCGTCGCGGATATCTCCACCAAAGTCAGCCCCAGCCCTTCCCTTCACAGCCAGCTCCAAATCGTTCTCAGCCGAGGAACGATCTTCCCTCGCTCAGCTGCTGACTACCAAAGATCACCCTGAGTTTTGCTGTCCTCTGGGAACACGCGTCTCCTTGCTTTGGAGATGTCCCACTATCCCAAATTGTATTGGAATATTCCTGAACCTTCAGGTCAACTTTGCCGCTGCAAAAAACAGCTTCTGATCACGTCCAGCCCTATGTCACACTGAGATTTCATTTCCTTCCCCAGCAACAGTACCATCTTTGTGTCAAAAACATCAGGACACAAACAAGCAGGTCTTGTAGGACAAACCTCCAAGGGTGGCCACCCTGTTGGCATTTCTCCCCACCCGGAGAGCTGCCAGACAGTCCCAGTTTGGATGGGGCTTAAAAAGTTCCCAAAAATATCAGGTGCCCAAAGCACCGTCTTTGTGTTGTAGCACGCAATGGCTTTGCCTCAGGAGGAGACCACCGCAAAAATGGCAACCCAGCTTAGACCGCCACTGAAAATTAAGCTCCTGTTGTCGTACAGTCAGGACAAGCTGCTCCTCGCGGTCTGGAGTTAAAGCCGGCTCTCTTCTTTCCAGGCTGAGCAGAAGTCTTGAGGCTTGCAAGTATTTCCCCAGTCCTGCCAGCATTTCAGAAGCACTGCCCAGTGGCAACCAGCAAAGGCATGTGCAGTCACTTACTGGTTTATCCACAGCTTGATAAAAGGTCTTTGCTATGTAATTAACTCCATCCTCCCTGGCGCTGGGTGCCAATGCCTTTAGGAAAAGTGGAATTAAAAGGAAAAAGTGAGAGGAAATGTGCAGAGACAAAGTGTCTTGCAAAGGTAGAAAACCACGGCTTTGGGGGTAGCTGAATGCTCAAAGCTGCTGGAGAAGGAAATTCGGCAAAAACCTAGGGGCAAAGGTAACATCCCCACGGATGTGGAGAGCGCAGCTCCCACTGAAGACATGGCTGGGAGTCCAGGATCTTATTGCTTCCACGCTGCATTTTAAATGTTCTCACAGCACATTCCCAGAGCTTCTACAGCTACTGAAACCACCTCCTCGTCAGGTCCTCCCCAAAAACGAGGTGGGATGGGATGGGGAGGTCTCACTTTGGCCAAGGACAAGCAGGGAAGCTGTCACCGTGCGGAGCCGATTTTCCATTTTAAGAACGGCGGGGACTCATGGCTGGGGAGCATTTGGGAAAGTCAGAAGTCTTGCGTGGATCAGTTGTGTTCTGCAAGGAAAGCAAGCTCCGTGCTTCTTCAGAGCCCGCGAGAGCTGCAGAGAGGACGGCAGCCTTGGGCAGAGCCGCGGGCTGCCAGGGGATGCCCGGTGCCTTGCCGGGCAGACACGGCAGGGCTGGGGAGAGGCAGCAAGGGCTGGGTGAGCTTCGCAGGAGAGGCCAAGAGCATCACGCAGCAGCTGCTGGGATCAGACCGAAGGGAAGGGTGGGTGGACGTCAAACGGGGAGCCAAACTGGCAACACATCAATGGGTGGAGGCCATGCTACAGTGGAAGAAAACCATCAGAAGGAAGGAGGTTGCACCCACCACCCACCTCCTCCAGCTCAACAAGCAGCCGGGGCCCCCACACCACAGTGAAGGGTGTCCTTCAAGCATGCCAAATAGATACGATAACTCAGGTCTGGACTCAGAGCCCCAGATGCCCCTGTCGCTGATGGGATCCTTGCACATCACCAAAACCCAGGGATTTCTCAGGTACTGCCTGGAAGAGGGGGGGACCCCAGGAGACCCTTTGGGGCTCCCCATGCCCACCCACCAGGGCTCCTCAAACACTGCCTGGAGGGTGCTCCGGACTTGGGACAGTCACCCTGGGACACAGCAGAGCTCACACCTTCTCCCACCCTGCTCCCTCCCCAGCATCCAGTGCCAGGCAGAGGCAGGGGCTCAGCTCCACAAGGGCTGGTGCTGGGCGGGCTGCAAATGGGGACAGCATGTGCTCCCCGAGCTGCCTGAGCCCTCGCCTCCAGCCTGTACCCCAAGGCCAGCTACGCTGCTGCCACTTCAAGAAGGTGATTGCTAGCGTGCACCGACACACAAAACTAGATCTGGATCCTCTTAAAAGCTACAGAATCAGGCTTAAGCGAGCAATGGAATATTTTAACATGGAATAACACATGTGCAGCCGGCTTGGTATGCCAGAATTCTCAGTACTAATAAAAATAAAGATTAAACATGGAAAAGACCATCTCCAATGTTGTATCAAAACAGCTCTGACCTGCAGCACCAAAGAAACACCCCCAAATCTATATTTATACCGTTTCAAACACTGTATTTATTTGCTTATCCCACAACGCCTCCAAGAAGGAGAGGAGGGGAGTCCAGCATCTGCAAATTACCAGGCATGGGGACTGTTTGCAGAACTGTTAATCAATTAAGAAAGAGAGGATGGCAGGATAATCCTGCCTCTTCTGTGACGTCCTAGCAGCATCGGTCCCAGGGGAGCTGTGGCGTGGGGGGCTGGATGGGACCCAGCTCACTGCGGCATCCCACCGCGGCAGAGGGGACACCGACACTGCTGCCATTGTCACTGCCAGACTGCGAGCCACCCACGAGCGGGACCCAGGCGAGCTTTTGAGGATTGCTGGATGTCTGCTGGCCAGTCGAGGGCTGCGAAACCCGGTGTGAGAAGACCAGACCCCGCCAGCGAGCAGCTCAAAACACAAACAGCCGGGAGCCCAGGGGCGAGGTGCCAGCTCTGGCAGATGCCAACCAGCTCCCACCACAGGAATGTGCTCACCGAGGCATGGAAATCAAAAAACATTAGGGGAAAGAACTTCCTTTTATTCAACATTTGTGCCTGGAGAAACGGAGCTGAGATGCAAACACCTTTCCCCCAGTAGCACTGCCCTGCTGCCACCCCACCGTGGGACCAAAAATCACCCGGTATCCACCTCACCTCTGCTGCGGGCATGGGGCTGGCGAGGAGCCCTCGGGGTAGGGACAGCTTCCCACCTTGCCCTGGCATGGTGGTGGCTACATCACGGCATCTTCACGAGGATGCAACGGGTCTTACCCCTGTCCACAGCCTGCCTGCTCCAGCCACAGCACACACACCCCTGCCGGGAAATTGTCCATGGCCCCAACAACCTGCAGTCTCAGGCAGCGAAGAGATAAAGGGTAGAAGAAAAAGAAATTTATCCTCACAGGAAGAAAGATGAGAAGATGGTTTGAGGTTTGGGCAGTTTAACCTCTGAAAAGGGTCTTGTTCCAGAAATACACATGGGTGGGATGTATTTATGGATGGAGTTTGCAAGGCCCTCATCAGATTTTTGCTCCAATCTGACCCATGCTGGCAGAAATCTCTGCAGAAGTGGGAAACCGTTAGCTGGTATTTTTTGCAAGGGGATGGGAAAACCAAGTATCAGACATCAGCTGCACTCAGGGAGGGAGCACAGATATGCTACCCAGCTTCAGTGTCCAGCAGAAACAGGCTGGATTTTAAATCTCACCCATCAGTTGCTGTTGCACAGTACAGCTGGTACGTAACTGCAGGAATTGCTCATCAGATGATTACAAGACTAATATGGATGAAACTGCTCAGACAAAAAAAAAAAAAAATATCAATCCGTGGTTAGAAGATGATGCTTTAGAGGTGTATTGGGGTTTTTTTTTTCCAATCATTCACCCAGCTCAGTGCGTGAGCTTTACGAGCAGCACACACTTACGGGGCACTCTCAGTTCTGATCAACCTGGAGAGGCAAAGGAAGAAAACACAGAGGGTGCTTCTGTCAACCTCCTCTTTTGCCATCTCAAAGGTCATTACCAAGACACTAACAGACCTGCTCCAGAGATCAAACCACGTGCATGACCATCGCGGTGCCTACTGAATCAGACATCAGCAAAAATACCATTGTTTTGCTCAAAGAGCTTTAAATCCTTCAGTAACCACAGCAGCGAGTCCTGCAGGAGGTCCCTCCAGCAGGAGCCGGGAGCTCCTATGGTCAGAGCATCTCTCCGGAGATGAGGGAGGAGAAGCCCTTGGTGCTGAGGTGGGTGGCGAGGTCCCAGCTGCTCGACAGCCGGGCGTTGCACCTCAGGGCTGACAAACGCTGGAAGGCTGATAGGGCCTGCTATCGGTCCCACATCACATCATCCTTCGGCCAACCCCATCTGCCCCACGGGCTCACCAGAACCTACCTTCACACCCCAGAAGCCCCCTTTTTCACCCCCAAATTAATGATGGGATGAAAACACCGTTCCGACTGACAGCTGCTGAGCAGAGCGCGGGCTGCCAGGCAGTTTGCATAACCGTCCGGAGCATGCTCGGCAGCGCTGGCTAATTCCTCATTGCAACAATGGAAAAACCCAGAGATCTCGGTGAATAAGCCAGTCTGTGTCCTAAGTCAGCCCTTGGATTTCCTCCCTTTCTTGAGCCTGTTTCACCTCTGCAAAAGCTCCGCTGGGGCTCTGCAGCCAGCCTCGGGAGCAGAAATCTCAACAAGCTCACAGTTATGTGCTCGGCTCTCAGCTGTTTGCTGCAGCCAGGAACTGGCTGGAAATCAGTTCAAAATGTTCCAATTCCAAACCCCACCCCACAACCCCTGGATCTCTCTCTTCACACTCGCAGAAGCAGGCGCTGGGGCTTTTAACCACTTTGCTTTAGCCATATTCTCTATTGGGAGAGCAAGGGACATTCCCTGCATCGTTAATTCACCTTTGCCACTGCTGCCCCAAGACGGGAGCCGAGGCAGACCCTCGTCCCAGCTCCAGCATCGATTTCCTTGCTCTGCTCCCTCCCATCCCTTTACCAATGCCCACGCCTTTGCCTGTCCACAGCTTCACCCTGAGAGCCGCAGGCATTACCGTCCACCTCATCTGAGCCGGGCACACAGCTGGGCACAGCTGTCCGGTGTTTCATACCCACCAGCCCATGTCCCACCGCTTCTCTGCAGGCTCTGCCACTGCCCCATCCCTTGTTGGAAGGCAACAGCCACTGCTTCCACAGTGCCACGGGCTGAGAAAAAAAAAACAAAACCTTCACGCAGATCTCCTGACCCTCACCACAGATGTGTCACACTTGACTGCTGATAGGAAAAGACGCAGCAGAAATTACGACTGTCTTTGCTCTCCCTTTCTTGGCCAGCTCCTAGGTGCAGTCTAGATCTGGAAGTCTTCAACCAAAAGATTGCCTTGCAAGAGCATCTACGGCACTGCTGGCCTTTGGCATGACCCCGTATTGCTCCCATCTTCTCCCATCCCTGCTCAGGCAAACTCCTTTGAAATCCGCAAGACAAGACCCCCCCAAAAAAACCTTCCTCTGTGATAAGAGGACAAGGTGCTTCTCCCTAAACCAGCTGAGGCTAAACACAGCCCAGGAGCCTGCTGAAAGCTTCAGCCCGAGGTGGCTGCGGAGCCGAGCACTGCTCCCTGCTATGCCATTCAACCGAAACAGGTTGGTTTTTCCCCCCAGTGATGAACCTGGGCCCCATTTGGCTCAGCAGGGACCAGAGAGGTTCGCCACCGAGCGGGGCTGCGTTCGTCCTGCCTGACCATTTGCCTCCCTGTTGCAGAGAGGAAAACTACCTCTGCGCAGTGGCTTGGGCAGCGGGGCCAGGCAGGACCGCGGACACTCCTCTGCCTGGTGCCAAGGGGTTAAGCTCACAGTCAGTTCCCAAAGCCAGTTGCTTCCAACTGGCTGCTGCCTGCGGTTTGTGGGAAGGGATTTTGCTTTTTAATAACATTATAAATAGGGCTGTGTTCAGCATGCTGCAAACCCAGTTACTCTCTCTCTCCCACCCATCTCCCTCCTCCTCCTCCTGCTGCTTCTCTTCCCACCACACTAATTCCAGATCTGACCATGAATCGGTCAGGCTTCTTCCTCAGTGTCCTCAGCCTACTGGCATGTCTGGCCTCCATCGTGCAGGCATGTCCCCCGAGCTGCCACTGCCACGGCGGGGACCTGCAGCACGTCATCTGCGACAACGCTGGGTTGAAGAAGATCCCCAAGGTGCCTGAGCAAACGCGACTTCTCAACCTGCAGAAGAACAACTTCGCCGTCCTGCCGACCAACGGCTTCCGCGACTTGAAAAAGTTGGTGTCCCTGCACCTCCAGAGCTCACGGATCAAGGAGATCTCAACCGGAGCCTTCCGGGGGCTCAAGAGCCTGGTCTACCTCTATCTCACTGACAACCAGATCAGTGTCATAAAGCCAGGAGCCTTTGATGACCTCTCTGAGCTCACCTACCTGTACCTGGACCAGAACAAGATCCCAGACCTACCCAAAGGGCTCCTCTCCCCTCTCGTCAACCTCTTCATCCTGCACTTAGGCAGCAATAAAATCCGGGAGCTGAGACCAGGGGTCTTCAACGGGGCTAAAGACCTGCGCTGGCTCTTCCTCTCCGACAACTCCCTCACCAACCTCCTGCCTGGGGCCCTGGAGGATGTGGAAAACCTCGCCGTCCTCCACCTGGACAAGAACCAGCTGAGCAGCTATCCTGTGAATGCAATGAGTAAGCTGAGAGTGCTGGAGGAACTGAAGCTTTCTCATAACCCAATTGAGGTCATCCCTGACAATGCCTTCCAGTCCTTCGGGCGATACCTGCAGACACTCAACCTGGACAACATGAAACTGAAGAAGGTGAGTCCTTTCTTTTTCCATTTGCTCTGGATAAGAAACAGGGGCTCAATTTTCTCCTCCTCCTTTACAAAGCCCTCGGTTTGCTGTCCCTCCCTGGCAGAGGAGAGGGGAGATGCAGGGTCTGCAGGCTCTGCAGACAGCGAGGCACTGGCCAGCTGACAACACTCCTGACATGGCTCAAGCGAGGGATGAGAGCACCTACTCCACCCTTCTGTTGAGTTATTTTATGCAAAACCAAATTATCTGGAGCTGATCAAACTCCCTGGAAAGGCAGTGCATTCCCTCCCAAGCTGGAGGTGACACCAAAGATGAGAAAGGTATTTGGGATGCTCCAAGACAGCTAGCAACCTTCCATCATCCCAGATACAAGGCGTGGGATGAGAGATGAGCGTCTGCCTCGTACTCGAGGGACCGAAGGGCCCTGCCCCCTTGCCGAGCTGAACTTCTCTGCCTCCCTCGTTCAGCCTGGGTACCTGTTGTGGGTTGGGAGGGGGAGACTCCTCAGGAGGGGCTACAAATAGCCGCGGTTTCTTACCCACGCCTTGCAGACAGATAGGCATACGGACCTTCACCTTCACCTCCCCCCGTGCCTCCCAGCCTTACACATTATAAAGAAAGGTTTGTTTATTGATGCCCTCTCCAAAGGAACTCTCGCAGCATCTCACAAAGGGGCCCTGTTCCCACTGGAGAGGAGGAGGGACATTCAGGTATCCCGAACAGCAAAACAACCCCTTTCTTTTTCTGTGAGAAAGCGTGATCCATAGGCAGAAGCATCACCCTCAGGGAATCACTTGCATTACGACCTCTGAAATGCCAGGCAGTGCAAGAAGAGAAACAAGTGCAGTGCAAGAGCAGCAGCACCCTGTTGCAGCCTGATGTCCTAGGTGCATCCCACCTGGCTGGAACGGGAAGGTGCTGCAGGTGGGGCAGAACAACTTCTCCCTGGGATGATGCTTTGTCGGGAAGCCCAAAAACCAAAGAGCATCCAGGTAAGGCAGGCTAGGACTTCACGGCAAAGCAACACCCACCACGTGCAGGAAGATGTGATGATCAAGAGAATTTCTTAGCAAAAAAGAGCAACTCAGAGGGCCTCACAGGGATTAGCAGATCACCCAAAAGCTACCAGGATAGAGCACACCAGAGTTTTCAAGGGGACACGGCAGCCCAAAATGCTGAAAAACTAGAATTACAGCTTGCCCAGGTGGAGAACAACACTACCTAAAACAGCTGGGCAGCACTCGGTCAGTACTTAATCCCTTGTCTGCTCTCGGCACTAACCTCTCCCGGATGGGAGTAAACAAACTCAACACTTGAAAACAATCTACTGACCTCTCTAGGCAAGACCTTAGACATGCTGTCACAGCACTTTTGTAGACTCAGTTTTAAGGTGCTTTCATCATGCGCAAATCAAAAATGACAGCTTAAATGTTGTACCAGCTGTAGAGAGATCAGAGTCCCAAGTTATACCCTGAAGCAATTCGACTAACCCATGATGGTGGGGTGCTCCAGGGAATTAAGTGCCCTTGGATTGGCCAAAAAGCAAGGGTTAACAATTCTAACCAGCAAAAAAGACTTTCTCCTTTTGAGTGGCGACCTGTGGACAGGACCTTCAAAGGCTCTTCTGCAGCCAGATGCCTCCTTCCCTCCCCAACAACCCAATACAACGCCAGTTTATGGGACCAGCACTAACAGGGGTGGCTTCTGCAGCTTTTGGACTTGCATTTTTTTTTCAGGAAAACAAAGTTCCCACCCCAGCTCAAAGTTTTCTCTTCAAATCCTCAAAGGCCTCATATCCAAACGGCCCACGTGTGAACTTTGCACTGCTAGGAGACATCTAATCACAGAGACCTCGTGACCTAGGAAATCACTGCCCAATACTTCAAATGCCGCTGGCATCTCGACTGCAGCTCTTTCTCCTTCACAAAAATACCGTCCTTAGCTGTTCCCTGTGTGGCTGCAAGACTTTTTGAGCTGATCAAGTGCAAAACCCTTCCACACGAAGCTATCCCAGCCTGTACGGCACTCGAGCAGGAGGAGGAGAGCCCTCAGGCTGCTCTGCAGCTCCCCACAGAGCTCCCCTTCCCCACCAGCATCCCGGACCTACACCCATCACCCACCCAGGCCAGGACCCACCGCGTACATCAACACAAAACCAGGCAATGCAAATCCTGGAAGCTTTATGTACACCCTTCTCCGCGCATTTATTGCAAACTAAATTACAGCAGCAATCCTCCATCTAAAGAAGGGGAAAAAAAAAAAAAAATCACCCGTTTCTTTACAAACGCGTGCTCTGGCAGGCAGCGCAGCAGCTGTTACCAGCAGATGCGAACTCTTCTCATGGGGCTGGGAGAGGAATGAGGAGCTGAGACAGTACACCACTGTCCAAACCAGAACGCGGCCAGGCTACCGCCCCGCTGCACGGCGTGCCAGCATCTCTCTGAGAAGGGCCACTATCAGCACAGTAAAACCTACTAAGGTCAGCTCTGTTTTGGACTGTTGTGCTGACTGTCCAACAGCTACAGGACTCTGGGAGTCTCTTAGCTAAGCTCTAATCCTATCCAACATGGCTTAATTTGGAAGATGACAAAAGTTCACAGCTTAAAATAGTGCATTTCCTCTTTCAAGCTTTTAAGATCAGAGAGCTTGAAGACAGTCTGAAGGGCAAGCTTCTGGTCAGAAATGGGAGCACAGGTCCTTGACTGGGAAGGTTCTGGTAGACCTAGTGAGTCTCCTCTTCACCCTTTAGAGAAAGCTTGGCCTCCCACCTTGAGAAGGGGGAGAAACAGTTCATCATAGCCAAGAGGAGCTTTGTGCTTTGTCAATGACCTCCTGTCCAATTCATCACCGCCAAGGAAGTCTGCGTTGAGGGGGTTGTGTCCAACAAACTTTCCAACCTGAGTAACCATGGGCTGAAAAAAGCCAGGGATGAGGCCTCAGGGAAGAGGGGAGAGCGCTGCAGAGCCAGGTCTACAGCCTCTCTCCTCTCTTTGGTAGCTTTTTAAAGAGATGCTCGCCCTTAAACCCTGCCCATTAATCGAGAGAAGACTATTCTCACAGCATCCCTTGCAAACAACCCGCTGGAAATGAGGAAAAAAAAAAAAAAAGGGAGGAGGTTGAGGTGCTGGAACCCTGCCTCTATTTCTACACTGATGCCAAGTGTAACTTTCCACTTGGAGCCCCCGGGCACTGCCAAAGTCTACAGCCCCTTCAGACGCCACAAACACTCCCTCCTTCAGCCGTTCCAGGACAGGCAAGGCAACAGGCGCTGGGAGGATTTCCAGCCTTGGAAAGGAATACACCCAGAAAATATCTTCATTTAGAGCGGAGAAGTATGGCTCAAAAATACAGAGGGCTGCCAGACTTCACTTTATTTAGGGATATGGCATCAAAGACAATCCCACATGGATCTGGGAAGTAGCTGTCTTCAGGCAGGAGACTCCATCACCAATGAGCCCACCAGCCTGATGCCTCTCCTAGGTGTCCAGAGCTTCCAGCGAGCCAGGACCCCCCTCCACCACTCCTTCTCTTGCTCTTTCCACGCTTATGCCACTAAAAGTCTTGAACAGAGGCACTCAGGTTTGAATTCCCCTTCCCTAACTCAGTGTTCCTGACCAGAAACCTCTGTGCTTTAGTTTGCAGACAACGCGTTCGCCGGCGTGACCGTGCTGAAGACCGCTCACCTGGAGAACAACCGCCTCACCCAGCTGCCCCGCAACTTCCCCTTTGACAAAATGGAGACGCTGACGCTTTCCCAAAACGCCTGGCACTGCAACTGCCAGCTCGCACATCTGCGCAAGTACGGCACCACGTCCCCCTGCCCTCCCCGCGTTCCCTGGGGTCTCCTTGGGGGTCCCCCCACGAGCTGTGCCAGGCAAAAGGAGGCTGCTGAAGGTTGCACACATGCTCAGCAGCATTTCGCCCAGCCTGCCCTCTCCACTCGTGGTGTGAGTGATGTTCATGGTGGTTTGTGCCTCTTGTAAGCTCCCGGTCTTCTTTCTCCCCGTGTCCCAGGTGGCTGAAGGGCAATCGCACCCGTGCCGAGGAGACCTGCTCTACGCCCGCGCAGTATCGAGGGCAGTCCATCAGAGACACCCCGGCCCTCCGCACCTGCAAGCTCCCCACCAAGAGGTCCAAGAAGGGAAGCCGCCATTAAACATGTAAGATAGTTCACTTTTAGTCAAACCTACAGCAAACCTTGATGCCACCAAAGGTACGGGGACTTCTGTCTCCGGCTTCAGTGATGCTAGGGTTTGGCTCAAAACAGCTCATCCATTCACCCATCGATGCCTCTGCTCAGAGCTGCTCCATCACCTGGCAATACTGGGCTCCATGGGCTACCAGAGCAGAGACTCTGCCTGGAGCATCAGGGATGGAGTCAACCCTGTAAAGGAAACATGGGGCTACAGACAGGCCTGGGGCAGCAAGTAAGGGTGAAACATGTAATTGAGTGTCAAAACAAGGGTGGACTTAGCCCACTCTTACCCAGAGCTGGGATCACACACGCTTTACCTTTCTAACCGATTGGAGATGCTCGGCCTTTTGCCCTAGTAAAGGTCCTTCAGGTCTGGTTTGAAATCCAGGGCAGGACATTGCTGGGAAATCTGGCCCCAGGCTGCCCAGCCCATATGAAAATAGACGTCTTCCATAAGGAGCGGTTCTTGGGCCAGCATCTGCCTTTCAGCAACTACAGTTCCCATCCGAGACACTCAGGTATTTAAAAACAAGGGCTGATGCCTTCAAATGAGTGTCCCAGAAGAGGGAGGTTCGAGACAGCAAACAGTCTTTGAATAAAGCGTTCCGGGCCAGAAGGTGATTCAGAGACAGAGCTGACTGAGCTTGCCGACATCTACCAATGCAAACACCAACTATGAAAACCTATCACACAAACACCTTCAACAACTGGAAACTACCAAGAGTATTAAATTCAGTGCACAGAGTAGCAAAAAACCCACAACTGTCATCACTCCATCCCAAGCATTTTACTTTTCCCCATCCCAGGAATAGGTCTGGAGCTTGTACGGATTCCAAAGGACTTTGGATGAGCCTGCAAGTTTGTAAGCTCTTGGGAAGGGGACCTTTGCCTAGTTGTTAAGTAAAGCGCAGTGACTCTGCCGTGTAAGAACAAGGGTTGTCACTGTGCCCTTTCAGAGCAGAAAGGACGAGGCAGAAGCCCGAAGCCCAGTTATGGCCATTTGGTCCCCAGTTCACTAAGGATATGCATAACAGGATGGAGAAAGTAAATTTATGATCAAAATGTCAGGGATGATGCCAGCTACTCCGCGCCTTCCTAAAGTGGTTATTTCTCTTGCAGTGCCAGAGGTTTTATGGATTAGAGATGGAAATACCAGTCGTTCCATATAGGGCGGGTAAAGTTCCGCTCTAAGGACGGAAAAACTTCGTTTTCTAAACCACACTACTTAAATGTATTTTATTAACAGGTCTGGCCCTTCTTAACCTTCTTCTCTCCCTGCCTGAACTTAATTCCAGTTCACTCCTCTGTGACGAGAACAAGAAAACCATGACAGTAATACCTGGTTTTTGTGTAGCACCTTCCATCCAGCTCTCTCAAACAGGTTTACAAGCGTTAATGAAATAGAAAACTATTTATTAGTCTTGCGGAAGACAAAGCTTGGTACCTTCAGGTGTCAGTGCCAAAATGCAGGCACACAAACCCACTCCAGGGTGGTGAGCATGATTTTAAGGAATATAAAGTACCTTTGACTTCATCATGCACCTCTGGAGAGCCAGGCAGCTTTCTCGGATGTCAGTCATGGGGGTCTGTATTTCAGGGATGACCAGTGACTTGGGTCACTGACCACATTTAAGATTAAAAGCTGCATGGTGGTTTCTAAAAATCTACCTGCCCTGGTTTTTCAGAACCAGGGCACCAAAATAATTCACTCCTCTTCAAAAATTTCGCTGTTGGGTTTCTTCCTTTTTGAAGGAAGTGCTCACTGACCATCAACGTGAGTCAGTGAGATACTGACCCATCTGATCTCACCCACGTGGGTGAGATACTCAAGAGTCACGTAGCGAGTTGGCAGAAGAAGTCAGAGACAGGACTAACCCATCTCCTCTACTGTGGGAACCCATACTGGCTCCTTGACTCTTCACTTTCAAGTATGGGCTTCATTCACTGACCGTAAAAATAGACAAATGCTAGAAGTTTACTGACCTGCTTGAAAAATCCCCTGAAACATGTGGCCTTCTCTCTTTTTTCCCCTAGCAGGCCCTGGTATGGCCTGTCCTGGTGACCGGTCACTTCAACCATCAGAAAACTACTGACTTCTGAGTCCTTCCTTAAGCTTCTCCTACCTGTCAGGAAACATTTCTGATATATCCGAACACCTCCAGCCTCCTCCGAATCCCCGCTTCTCTGCTGATCGCAGGATGGAATCCACCTTTTCAATCTTTTCCGACATCTATATATTTTAAAAGAGGCATTTTTAAAAACTAAACTATGCATGACCATACTAAGACAAGCTAACCTAGATCTTGCCGGTAAAACACAGTCATCTTTCCCAGAGGCAACATCACCCACGTCCCCGATCAACTAGTTGGTCACTGTCTCTCCCCTTCCAGTGGAGTGGAAGCAAGTGGGAAGGTAGGAGCATCCCTCCCCCAGCTGCTTGATCAGGAAAATTGGTCTCAACCCACGCAAAGAGACTCCTCTGCCTTCCCACGGAGGGGATCCCTGCAGGCCAGGGCTGAGGGGGATAGGTGAAGCAATGACCAAGAACCGGTGGCCCTGAGATCGAGCTGCCCTTTCATGCCAAAAGGCAGCAATCTCTCTAGATCGGCCAGAAATCCTTTAAGGGAAGCAGTACTGGGAAACCCCCAAACTGGAGCCATCTGAAGACTGGATTCCCTCCCACCCTGTGGGGTCTACCAAGATGCGTGTACATCCGAGAGGAGAAGGTGTGCGCCGTGCAGCCTGGCTTGGGCACCCCTCCTCGTCCCTCTGCCCGTACTCCAGAGCATCCCGCAGGACACCAGGATGACTGTGGTTTATTGTCACGGCTATTACAATACCACAGTTGCAACTTAACTGTGTTTTTTAATCCTAAAGAGATATATAAATATATGTATATTTATTCCTCTGTAACTGAGTGTAAATGACCTTTAAGAGGATGAAATCTCCTCTGTCTCCTACATAGAAATCAAATTGTATATTTTCTTATGTACATCTTCTGTATAAAGCTCTTGCTGCAAAGACGAATTCAGCAAGTCTCCCTGTGTCTGTCTGAGGGCTGGGGGATCAGAAGTAACACGAGACCGGTGGTACAAATATAGACTTAATCCTCTTTATCCGATGGGCAGAGCAACTGTTTGGGAGGGGTTTATTATTTCTTTCTCTACAAAACAGGAATGTGTGACACCTAATGAGTCCCGGGCACTTGCAGTAACATCTGAAAATATTTTGTGAGGCCAGACTCAAGCCTACTATAAAAATAGGTAGCTGTCACCCAAGAGAGTCCAGGCAACAGCTCCAGGGCTGTCCCTTGTGTTTTCAGCTCAGCATTAAGAGCATCACATCCAGGAAAAAAAACCCTGTCTGCCTCTGAGACGGCTCCAGGACAGATGCCCTGGGTTCCCTTGGCCCGTGGCAGAGTACACAGTCGTCCCTGTACAACCCTGGTGCTGGTGCGGTCCAGCAACATGCCAACAATAACACCCCTAATCTGACTCCCAGCCCCACGTCTTTATCCATCACAACAGTCTGCTTCCTCAGCATTTGCAAGCAGCATGGCACCGAAGTTATTTCCTTTAGAGTAAAACAAAAAAAAGCCCTTTTTTGGCTCAGCTGTTCACTCGCAGGCAGACACGTGCAGATGGCAGGACCTGCCTACGAAACGTGTCACCGGGAGTGGCACCGATCCCCTCGCCGGTGGCCCGTCCCCCTCCACATGCAGGACATGCTGATGCTCTGGCACAGGCCAAGGGTGCAGGGAGACGCGATGGAGCAGGAGCACGCGTGGTCCGACACACGCTGCCCTCCTGGCAAGGCAATGCCTGGTGCTCTCGTGTGGATGGTGCCAGACTCAAACGCGTAGCGTGCGACAAGGTTTTGTATCTGCATGCAGTCCAGGATGGGGAAAGAAACCTGACAGCTCCGCAGCAAGACGAACACGTGCACCCACCCACACCGATACAAACCAGCAACGCCTCTTCCATAATCATTCATCCTTGCAGCGTGTACAACAGAAGGGTTTACAAAAGCTTTGAAATGCACCAGCAGAAGCTCAGTTTACGACACTGAATGCAACGTCTTCTCTTCTTACAAAGCTTCCTCCCCAGACACCCCACCAGCAACCAGGCAGAATCCCCCTTCTTCCTCCCAGCCCCTCTACACCTTCACTCCTCAGCCTGGCCTCGCACCCACGGTCCCATCACGCCTGATCCCAGCCGCCCCGGCACGGCCGGGTACCGCTGCGGTGCAGAGATGCCCAAGCTCCGGGTCTCACCACAACAAACACCGCCTGTAGCTCCAGCCGCAGCAACCACAACTCACCACGATCTCTGGCATGTGCATCTTCGTGATAATCATCTTCATGACCTCAGGGGGAACAGGAGAACCTGCAATGACTCCTGCAAGAAGGAGGAAAAGATGACCATCTTGGAAACCATTTATTTATTCCCAGGAGCGGTCCCTCAGAAGGTTCTGCGCTTCCAGATTTAAATGCTGGCAAGACCTTTGGGATACACCGGTTCCTGTCAAAATACTTTCTATTTTTATGGATACAGGTTTTAGTTATTCTGGAAGCAAAGGCTGCAGCAAGGCCAGTTTGCCTGAATGAATTAAGTGTTGGCAGAGTTCACTCTTTAGGAAAATAAACTCTATAGCACAAACCTAGTCCAAGCTGCAGTTCCCAAAAAAGGAAGATTCAGAGCAGAAAGAGGCACAGATTTTTAGCAGGACAAACACTGCCATCGATCATCACCACCATAAAGGCAAAAACCTTTCCTCCTGCCTTGCACAGAGCAGCCCTTTTGGGAGAGGGCAGATCACATTTTCACCTGTTCCATCCTAGGATGACAGAGCAAAAGAGCAGGGTAATCTTAGGCTTTGCTGGGGAACAAGATGAGACAGGATCATTTTTCACATAGCAGAGTTGGTTAGGCAATCTGCTTAAATGTTTCTTTATGCTCTAGCACCTTCTTCTCTCCATGCTATTATTGCCTCAAAAGGGCTGGTGGTCCCCTCGTTTTGGCTCACCGATTTCCGAGGCTGTCTGCCACAAGAGAAAAAGCTCTGGCACACGTTATCACACCCTCTCCAGTATTTAGATGAATGACTTCAAAAACAGGCAGGAAACTTTAGGTCAGAGAAATCACAGCGTAGCTCTGCTTTAGGGACTGCCCCAGCCTAAAGCACACAAAGCATCTGCTGCCACTCGGCGGTGGCCGGGGAGATGGGAGCTGAGCGAAACCAGGCTCTTCTGACACCTCCCCTTGCAGAGAAAACAGATAGGTCCTTCCCTGGAGTGCCTTAAGAGGAAAGAAGAGTCCCAAAAATACATAGTTCTTGAAGGAAACCCCACGGAAAGGAAAGGTAGCATCAAATTAACAGCGAAACGCGAGGCTCGCACAAATAAACTCTTCCCTCCAGCTGGCAAAGCTTAATACAGGCTCCCAGCAGGGAACCAGTGATACCCAGCTTCTCGGGTTTTTGCGGTTTGAGTTCTGAGACTTACCTCCCCGGAGAGTTGACAGGTCATAGGAGTCGAAATCCGGCTGGGAGAGCATGTCTATAAACATGGTCGGTGTGCCGTGGAGAAAGGAGCATCTCGAGGGAGGGGAGAGAAGAGAGCAAGGTGCGGAGCTGGGACGGGGGGCAGCCCCAGCTCAGCACCCCATCCCCTCCCATCGCGCGGGGGGCACCAGCACCCAGACAGGCACAGCGGATGCGCTGTTCATCAGCGCACGTATACATACGGATGTATAAAAATATATCTGCATATACGTGCGTATTGTGCAGACACGAGGATAGCGCTTTTGTTTTACAAGGTGCACACGAAGAACAAGCTGGAAATGGCACTGTCTCGGCAGCAGAGCTGGACTTGGAGAAGGAGGGCGGGTGGTTAGGTGTAAAAAACACACCAGCCATAGCAAAGCAAGACACCACTACGCTTTCCAGCCAAAACCCTACAGTCACCTGAAGGATCCCTTATTTTTGGGAAGAGAGAAGTGTGACAACCCCCCAAGCACAGCTGAAAAGGCAGGATTTAGGTTCCTCAAGTGCCCGTGCAAGTGTGCGCACCAGAAAACCTGCCTCTCCCATCGTGGGAAGGAAGAGTGTGAGCAACAGCCTGGCAGGCGAGACATGGGAAGGAATCACCGCCACGAGGCGATGAACTCCGCTGTAGCAAGACACAAACAAACTCTCACTTCTCTCGAGACACCGCCTCCAGCGCAGCCTTCCCCTCGAAACTCGGCGATGAGAAGATGCAGGAGGACCCGTGCAGAGCCATCACCATGCAGCCTCCCACCGACGCCAGGCAATGGTAGAGAGGGGCGGGGAGGCCGATGCGATAGTCCTGCGGTCAAGCCAAAGACAACAGTGAGGAGAGGAGATCTTCCACTCCATGACTAGCCCATCTCACCGCTGAAGAGCAAAGATCCGAACAGAGAAGTTTTCCCTGATTCACTGAAAACTTCCTGGAGATCTGACACTCATCTGTGTTCCCCTTAGGTGGAAACACGAGGCTGATGCTTCCTGCCTTTCATAAAAATCCGTTTGGGAAGTTTTTCATGTCAAAATTTCATTCTTTAATTTTGCAATGTCTTTTCTTTGCTGGACTTTTTGGTCTGGTATTGCTTACACATTATTTTATGATATGCCAGAAGAGAAGAGTGGTAGTGCTATGACAGGCATGAAATATGCAGGACTTGGCACATGCTATTAATTTTATTTTATTTTTAAAAACACCAAAGGTTCTGAAGACTGATTGAAACAACTCATCGTTTTTCTGGATCAAAGCTGTTGTGTTAGAAATAACTGCTTTAAAACTTCAAAAGAAAATATTTGCCTTTAACAATTTTTAAAAGAAACTACAAATAGAAAGGTCATATCCTGATAAGAGCTACAAGAGCGTGTACATGACATGACGTGAAGTCATGTAAAGCAAATTAAAACCTCATTCAACAGAATTCAAAGCTAACATCCAGAGTCTTGTAATTCTTTGAAATGAGTATGCACCAAAATGAAAAGTGATTATTTTCACAATTTTTCCCCCCACAAAAAGGTAACTTTTCCCTCCCCCCCAAAAAAACCTTCATATGAAACTAAAGTGAAACATCAATGAAACCCCATTGAAATGAAAAATCTTACGCATGAGTATCCCTCAATATCATTTGCAGCAAAACACCCCGCAGCAGAGACCACCCCAAACCGCGTTCCCACCGAAACCCACCTGCTCTGTGATCCCCAGCCTCTGGCCGATCAGATTGGCATTATTCACAATGTTCCTGTGGGAGAGGGTGGCTCCTTTGGGGCTTCCCGTTGTCCCCTGAAAGACACGAGGCATTATGGCAACGATGCCACCTTTTCCAAGGAGGAATTACATGTGCTCTGGGGAGATTTCCCAGGCAGACTCTGGGGTGATCTTGCACTTCATTCTCCATTCAGATCTGGAAGGCTTTTCCTCCTTCTTTAACGGCATCTGAATCCCAAACCATGCACAAAAAATGGTCCAACTTCAGATGGACAGAATTGAGACGACACCCTCTCATCTGCATCAGCCCTTGACAAAGGGCTGAGCAGCAAGGATGGAAGAAGCGAGGGGAGATGCTGGAACACTTCCTCCATCCGACAGCAGAAGATGGAACCAGGGCTTGGTCTCAGAGGGCAGAAGGCAATGGAAACGGGATGCTCAGCACCGCACGCATCTTTCCCCGCGTCCCCAGCGAGGAACCCAACCGCACGGCACGGAGCGGGCGGCAGCACCTACTGAAGTGAACTGGATGTTGATGGGCTCATTGCAGGAGAGGGTCTGCTGCACGGCTCTTAACTGCTTCATGTGCCTGCTGTCCCCAGCCTGCAGCACTTCATCCATGTGGAAGGTGCCGGGCAGCTTGGAGTCCACTGTGATGACAATGGATAAGTCAGGTAGCCTGGTAGAAAGAAAAATACCATCAACAGTAACAGAGCAAGGAGAAAACCACCTGGATAGGTGTACGCTGGTCAGGGCAAACCCCCAGGACAGCCCCACTTGTTCTCTTCAGATGAGACCCTGTGTGGGTCCTTCCTCCACCCCAGCCCGTGCTGGGCAGCTGCGAGGACACAAGGCAGGACCCAGCTGGGAGGTCCACGCAAAGACACCAGATGTTCCTAACTCACCTTTTGCTCTTTATTCCCCCTGGACTGGATTTTTCTAGCTCAGGACATGCCTGCTTTAGAATATCATAGTATTTCTGTGTTTTAAATTGAGTGGGAAACACCAGTGCCTTACAGCCAACCTGCGAATGGAGACAGAAACTCGTGAGAAGTCACGTTGGGTTGATGCCAAGGACAAAGAGCAGCCACCGCCGAGCCACGAATGCGCACAGCCCTCTGACCCCACGCTGCCAGCGTTAGCCATTAACACCGCACCGGGATTTCCCCCCTGCCCCCCATGGCTTTATTTCTGTAAGCACACGATACGACGAGCTCTCTCCAGACTGAACCTGGAGGTTTTTCCATTCCTCCCAGTAAAAGCCGTGGGGTGCAGTGGTTTAAAGATTCACTGATCGACATCAGCCTTTGCTCACCGACGGCAAATGCAAACCCAGCCCTTGCAGCTGTGCCCCCATCAAACCCCAGCAGCACAGGGCAGGGTGCTGTTACTGCACGCTCAGCACCCCGAGCCCTCATCCAGACGTGCAGCCGGTGCTTTGCTCCTGCCCGGTGTCCGGTTCAGGACGGGCTGGTCGCTTTGTGATGGGCAAGAGAGCGGAGCTGCAGCCTGAGGTTCCCTCTTCTCCCAACGCTCCTCATCGCGAGCACGAGGCAAACAACCGATTTTTCATTTTACAAGTCCCAACACTAACAAAAAAAGCCCAGTCCCGAAATATGGTTTAAAAAAAAAAAAAAAAATCCTTGGAGTTGATCTGAAGTGAGGATTTTTAAAGAACTTTGGAAAAACAAGGAAACTTAAAAACTGCCTCTCAGGTCAAGCCTAGGTTTTGGGGTGGTGTTTTGGTTTTTTGGGGTGTTTTTTGTTTTTGTTTTTTTTTTCAAGGTGTTCCATTTCCATTTTCCATCTCTTTTTAAAGCATGAGCTATTTTGAAAATTAAAACATCTTTCATACAACCTTTACGTAATCCTGAAACAAAGCACTTTAATTACTCCAAGAATTTCTAGTTCTTTTTCAGCAGAGGAGATTTGCTGAATTTGACCCAGATTTCCAAACCGCTTTCATCTTCCAAAAAATGCGTTCTTGTCAAATAAACTATTTACATAAATGATTTACTCAGCTGTTTTTATTATTTTCCCAAAGTCCACAAAAATAAGGAGACCAAGGCTACACCAATAAATTAATTGGAAGTACTCTCTGGGGTTTGTCAGAAGGGAAGACAAACATTTGCTCTATTTTCTGGAACAGTTTGCTCAGCACCCAGGGGACTGAGTCTGTTCTGGGATAGTTTGGGCCTTTGTAACTCTTTAGTATTAGTTCCTTCAAACTACTATTCTGGTTGAACTAGCTTTGCAAAAGAGATGCTGTGTGAAGAGAGGCGCTTGCAAGACAGATGCTATATGAGATCAGGCTATAGCTGCGCATCTCCCACTTGGTCTCAACCCCAGTGGCAGCAGACCCGTCTTTTGTCATACAAAACCTCTCACCAGTTTGCTTTTACAAAGCCCTGGAAATACGGCAGGAATCAGAGGGATGGTTATGCAGCATATATTTCTGTATATACCAAAGGGAGGGAACCTGGTGGAGCAAGGGAGGGGCTGGCAGGATCCAACAGGCAAAGCCCTAAAGTCTTCAGGGGTTTTGTTGTGCAAATAAATAAATAGAAACAAATAATTGGGGCGGGAGGGTGAGGGACACCAGAGATCCCAGTGCCAAAGGTACACGGAAAAGCTAGGAACACTAGCAAACGTGGGAGGGTGAGACAGGAGTAATCCCCAACGGAGCTGGAGCACGTTTCTGCTCTTACCCCATCGACACTCCAGATTTACACTGGAGGAAAAGATCAGAGCAGACTGACACAGAGGGACGGAAAGGAAAACAAAAGGCATCTCACTGGAGAAAAAGGCAAGCACTGACATGCGCGTTTCCACGGGGTGAGAGCGGCAGGAGGGCACCCACGCTGGCAGAGACGTGCTGGACCGCGGCACCACGTTCAACTCTAACGCGTGAAAACGGGAGTGACAGCAGTGAATGAAGGGTGAAATGGGAACTCGAACTGCAGTTCGGATACCACGGATAAGCAAGTTAGCTTCTTAATCCTAGGATTAATTTTTAGCCATCAAATGTTTAATAACTTGAATCCCTCCTTACTGAAGCTAAGGAGCCAGAACAGTTTAAACTGATCGGTGCTTTGCACATGACAAACTCAAACCCAGGCAGGTATACGAGGGTAGCTGAGGCAGCAAGGATCAGAGAGCAGACAGATGTCAAAGCAGCAGCAATATCTAGGACTTGAACCAGGTTAAACCCAAGGCCAGCCAGGCCTGGGACAAATCTGGGAAGGAGAAATCAAGCAACCAAGTAGGCTGCTCCTTTCTGAGCCTTCCTCTCTACTTTCAAGGCTAAAATCCCAGATGGTGATTTTTGCCCCAAGCAGGAGGCAGGACGGCACCGAGGCGGGGAGGGCAGCCACACGGTGCTCTCCCTCCCGGGCAGGCTGGAGCCTGAGCGTGGGAAAGTCAGAACTGATTTAAGACAGATGTTGCCTGCAGAAATTGCAGCCATGCGCTGTTACTACATAGTCTCTGCTGTCCTGGCTGCCAGTTTCTTGGGTAGTCCCTGGGTCAGACATTTAGTCTTGCCTTGTTTTCCTCCTTCCCTGGTAAACGGTTGCTGGCAGGTATGGTTGTTACTGGTGTAATCTTGGAGGTAGATGGTTGTTAGCAGAGAGAGAGGGATGAGAAGGACGCAGACGTCTCCATCAAACAGACAGGGTGGCAGCCACAGGGAACAGCAACAAACGCAAACACTTAAATGCGGCTTCATCCCCTCGGTCACTGCGTGGTGGTGTTCCCTCTACACGGCCACCACCAGCCCTGCTCTCCCTGATGTGCCCAAGTCTTAAGCAGAAGCTCCTCTGTACCGTGTCCTCACTACCCCCTTTAACAGACGGCTGCTCGTATGAGTTCTCACAACAAATTGATTAGCGTTACCGGCGAGTGCCATACGAACCTTCCTGATGACAAACTCCAGCTCAAGGGCCTGGTAGGCTGGATTCACAGATACCTGAAGAGGGAGAAACAAGAAGGCTGATCAGAGTTACCCTTGCCTTGAAAACCCTCTCCCCTAACCCATATTCCAACAGAAAAGTTCTCCCAGGGACAAGCCACACTCAAAGCCTCTCCTCCAACACGCAGAACTAAGAGCTCACCGACACAGGGATTTCACATTCAACCAGAAAAAATAGCTGAATCCTGTGTTTACATGAAAGAAAACAATCAAAAAAAGAAAAGAGATTTATGTGAGGTCGCACAGTCAGAAGAGTTTCAGGAACAGAAACCGGACCTCCTGTCTCACAGACAGACATTCAATCCACTAAACTGAAGACTCAAAACTCAAGTGCAAGTCAGGTTTCTTGATAGACAACCATGAAAATATCAACTTTCTCCTGTCCAAGTCTCCACAGAAGCAGTATTGGCCACTGGAGTTGAGTTCACCACCAGGATCATACTCAGCCATGCTCACCCACCCTGTTACTGTGTCTTAGCAGACACTGGCACGAACCACGATGAAGAAAACGGACCAGAAGGGAGGGTGCAGTCCTCACCATGGCGCACTGCCTAAATAAGATGCGTTTTGGTGAATGTGCCAGGTCACGCTATCAAATGAAAATTGGCTTTGGGGGATATGCAGCTTGGAGTAGATATTTTAGTAAGCGTTTGCACCATAAAGCAATACAGACCCTAGTTAGAAGGGATCTAAATAGCTGGTGACTGCTTAGGACGGCAGCATGCTACATAAAAATGGTCCTATAGGCAAAAGCACATCTCCTCCTATCACTGGCTGCTGCAAGCGAGTTCACAGCCGTCCCTTTCTTCTTGCTCCTTCCTCTGCAGTCTGCTTTCCTACATAGTGGAGGACAAAGGTGCAGAGGGCTGCACAGAACTTGTTTAAATACTGGGTTCAGTTATAGCCAACATACTGGGTAAGAGCACGGAAAAAAGGGACAACAAACTTTGCTCTCCAGTATCTCCTACTGCTTCTCTGTCTCCATCTCCTTTCCCAACAGATCGCTAAAAACCCAAACACAGCAAACCCCTTACCAGGATGATTCCTGCCTGGGCAGTTGCAAACTGCATCAGAACCCACTCGTATTTATTGGGACCCCACATCCCCAGCCGGTCGCCCTTCTTCAGGCCAAGAGCCAGAAGCCCAGCTGCTGCGTGGTCCACCTGTAAAATACCAGACAAGAGCCTGAGGACCACACACAGGATGCAGCGGGGGATATTCATCTCCAGGCATTGCTTTCTGGGGAAAAAGCATCATCTTTGCAATGGAAATCGGACAGAAGGTACCTCTGCTACCCGGTCTGTCAGCCGACCGCTGTACAGGAGCAGCCCCTGCCTCGCAGGTTGGCTGAAAGCATAAGGATAACAGGTGTGGGACAACACGACAAAGCAGGAAGGAAACCAAAATAGGTAATTATCCACAAATAGTTGCAAATCAATTCTTGCCCAGTGACTATTTAGTGTCTAGCTCCTCGTCAACTCAGCTTAGGACTAAGCCTTACCCATCCACGCTGTCGGATCCTCCTCTGTTCTGGCTTACTTCTAAAAGGACTCAGGTGAAGAAAACTGTATCAAGTGATTTTTGACCAGTTTGGGGTTCCTAACCTCATTAACTTGAATTGAGACGCTACATTAACAAGACTGCTTTATTTTGCAAGATGGTAAACACGTTTCAAGTATATGGATGTATGTATAAATACTCTGAGGTATTCAGAAAAGTTTTTACAGTTTTGTTATGTTCTCAAATGAATTTATGTAATCTACGTTGTAGGAGATATGACTTTGAGGAATAGCTATTCTCCGATTTAGTTCTGAGTTACACCCTACTTTTTAAAATTAAGATGAATGCAGCTAATCTTGTTTATCTGAATGGATGCAACCAAAACAGTAGTAAATCTAAAAAAAGAACCCAAATAATTCTTTCTATCCAAGATCACATCATATATTTAATAGAAACTTTCCAGGTAGTTAGCCTTGAAATATTGCCCCTCCATTCAGAAGACATATAAATGTATATTTGTACGTAATATGCACACATACATACACAGGCATAGATACCCCCCCCCCCCGTTGTTCTATATGACATTGAGACCAAGTCTTTGACTTTGCTCCGTTCCTGCACTTGACTAGAAACCTCCCCGCACTCAGGACCCCTGACAGTCAGAGCCCAGTGACTCATACAAGCACTGGAGCCTCCTCCAGAGGAGAAAACCACCATCACTTGGCCCATCACACATCAGATAGGGGTGAGAATTTTTAAGTACAAAAGTTCATTCTGGGATATTCAGTAAGCATTTTACATACACTGCCTTCTCCCTTTGATGTCGAGACTCTAAGGAGGACAAAGGCAGCACACGCCCGTCGGTGTGTGCTGGGGAGGTGCTGTTGCCTTCTCAGGGGCCAGGATGAAGATCCACACACGACAGACCTCACCCCTGAGCCGAGCGATGAAACCGTTTTCCATTTCTCCATCATGCCTGCTACTGCCGTTATCCACCCACCCGGACCCTCCAAGGGGCAAACCAGGCACTCACCTCCTCTTTGAACTGAGCAAACGTCTTCCGAACCCCATCTCGGCAGAAGACCAAGGCGTCGCGGTCAGGAAACCGCTCGGCGGTCTCGTCCAGGCACTGGCCCATGGTTTTGCTGAGAAGGGGAATGTCTAAGGTTCCCTGGACATAGCTGTTGGTCACCTTGTGCGAGGCCCAGGCCATCCCTGTGTGCAGGGTACTGTGAAAGAAAAGGAGAAGAGTCTATTCTTTAATGTAACCCATCAATACAATTCTCCCAGCCTGGAAGGGTTATCAGCCTGCCAGCAGTACCAGGAGTACCCGATGCACATCCCCGCAGCGGTGGGAACCACGGGCAGCTGCTTCAGCAGGTCAAGATGAGGAAGACCTCCAAAAGGGCTCTGAAAGCACGTGCAGCAACCCGGGGACACCGGGCAGGCGGACGGATGGCCTCGGTAAGCCCAGGCACCCCCCCGGGACCTGCCCACCCCAGCAGGCAGCACAGGTAGAGCCTCCAGCCCTCCGATGGAGACCAGGACCCCGCACCAGCCCTGCAGACCGGGCACAGCCTGGTCCTACAGTCATTCACCTGGGGGGAAAATTACCCGGGCATTTCGGGATATCTGGACAGATTATGGATTCTGCAGTTTACTGATTGATGGCAACTGGGTTTGGTCTTTCTGCAATATTAAAAAATGTAAATAACTTGGAAGGAACACAATCAAAATAGTTAAATTCCCCCAACTGGCTTCTCTCTGGTGGAAAGAGCAGACGTCTGAGAAAGTTAAAATTTAAGTCAGAGATCAGTCTCCGCAACAGTCTGCAGAGAAGACCCTAATCCTGCAGAATAAAAACTGTTTAGAAGAGTTCAAAGAAGTTGAGCTGTAACCAAGGGGCATTTGCAAAGCAATGGTCTGTGCACACAACAGCAAGCGGGCTGTACGTGCTTCGCTCTCTCTGCCAGCCAGACCGCAAAGAGTTTATGGTACTGAAGACAGCATCAGTAAGACAAGGAGCTACCAGCAAGACGAGGGGGGAGAAGCGCAGAGGCGATGGTACAGCAGGCTCACAGGGTAGAGAAGACTGCGTCCTCTGCAAACACAGGGCAGGAGGGGAGGAGGAGAGGAGGAGGAGAGGAGGGAGATGTTTCAGCAGAGCAGCACCTGAGCAGGACTGGTATGACAGGGTCCTTCAGAGGAGCACCGAGACCTTGTGCTGGAGGCCAAGCTGGAGAGGGAGCATGGTTAGGAGAGGCAGCAATGAGAAGATGTGAGCAGGGCGGTAGGGAAAATCATTTTAAAGACATTAAGGCTTTCACTCAGGTCTGATCATCAGTGGAAACACAGCGACCTCCCCTCAAACCACAGCTCCTGACCATCCCAGCGCTGCAGCTCCTGCCCCAGTTTCTCTCTCCACCTCCTCCAAGCCTCTCTCTGCCCCGGCAGCCACCCCATGCCATGCTGCCCTCCTCCCCAGGCAGCCCCCCGCTTTCTGTCCCTCCTCACTTCTCCCCTGCCTCCCTCCGTGCTCCCAGCTCCTCCATTCCCACCTTAGGAGATGACCGGGAAGGACAGGGTTAAGTGACACTGGTGGGGGGCAGAGCTGAGAGGCAATGCCCTGTGTTTGCAGATTCAGTGTACAATGGGGGGATCCCTGCCCTAGAGGGGAAAACCAGATCAGCCTGAACTCAATTTTCCTCGATTCATTACGGGATCAATATTCCGCAAAGCCTCAGTGCAATTTACCATGAAGTATTTGTTTCCTGCCCAGGAGAAACAAAACCTATCACGAAGTTACGTCCTCTACGGGACAGAGTTCAGTCTCAAGAGACGAACAAAACAAGATTTTATCATCCAGAGAGAGCTTTGCTCCGAGAGCTAAGTGCCTGACCCTCTTTCCTCGACTGCTTTTCGGCAGATGGGGGCTTGTGCGACTCCCCCAACTCTGTTTGGACATCTCCCCGAGCAGAGCTCTTGGGCAACTCACGTCACGGCTGGGGAGCTGCCCAAGGAGGAGGAGGGAGGACAAGTGCTAAACTGAACTATCTTTTATGGTTTGAAAGCTCCTGGGCAAGGCACATAGATAAACTAGGAGATGAAAGCACACTTTGCAGAAGAAAAGCCTTTGTAAATAGAGGTTATATAAAATAAAGATTGAAAAAGTTCTCCTTAACGCAAGGGAAGGACGAACGCTCCCAGAAAAGCAGTAAAAGCCACTGCAGCCACTGCCACAGCCGCTCGCTGTTTGAAGCCACCGTCCCATCGCCGTAGGGTGGTCGCAGAGAAGCGGCTCCGGTTGCTCACGCAGGCGGACGAGGAAACCACCGGCTGTTTGCAAAACCGTTGCATGGAGACAACCACACTCGCACCTCCCTAAAGCCAAGTCGCCTCCAGTTTCAGCGGAGCCCGTCCCTGAACGCTCTGCTTTTCTCTGCCAGCTGAGGCACAGGGAGAGCTCCTTGCTCGCTCCCGCAGCCAGAGAAGGGCTGGAGCGGCCAGAGAGCAGCTGCTGACCCGGCTGTGCAAGGGCACGTTCCCCCAGCACCATCTCAGGGGTCTCGGGGAGCCCAGCAGGCTCCGCGCTGGGCTGGAGTGGGAGCAAGTAAATACAAGCGTTTCATGGACTGCACAGTTCCTCTGTGGATACCACTCGAGGAACTAATCGGTAAAAAATTTGGTCCAACACATTCTTCTACCGCGCGACTGAAAAAAATACAAAACCCCACCACAAAAAGAGACTGGAGAGGGGAGGAAAAAAATTATGAGAAAATTCAGAGTGGGGGAAAATTCAACCAAAATGCAAAATGTCCAGCTGAAACAGTCTCCTGCTCTCCGCAGTCAGCCTTCAAGAGGTACTTGCACAACCCTGCATTGCTAACGAAAAGGGTGACACTTTACACTATCGTCTCTTGGCAAAGCACTAGGCAGACCAGGCTTTCGAGTAAGACCAGCTCTTGCACTCTCATTCTTTTCCAGGCCTGAAGAGCCAAAGGGTTTCACTAATCTCGCAGGAACCAGACTTTGACACTAAAAGCAAGAAGGCGCAACCCAGAGCCAAATGACAGTTCAACCTCCGGTCTTCACAGCTACGGCTTCTTCCCTACCCCCAAACATGGGGATGAAAGAGCATCAAAGAGCAGTAAAACACGTCTTTATACAGCTCTGCACTCCAAAACGCTGTGAAAATACTGCTGGTTCCCCTCACGGTGTGAAAGCATGCACGGCTTGCTCTCAAAGGTCCCAAGCATTCACATCTTCAAATGAAAGCACCAGCAGCTTTGAAATCAGGGCTTACGGTATCTCATGCTCATAACCCAGACTCACTAACTCCTCTCAAAGTGATTGCTCGCATGGTTTCTCCAAATACATTAAGGAAAGCAAAAACTCACAGCCATCATCTAGTTTGAGCTCCCCGAATTCTGGTCTGACGTTCACAAGTGCTCCAGCGTTTCTGTATCACTTCTCTCCTGGCCCTGGCAGAAGTGAGAGGGGCAGGATAACCCACAGCAGGCTGTTGGAAGCACTGGGGGTTGGGAAAGGAAGGAACGAGGCAGATACAAGATATATGCATTATCAGCAGCATCATGCTGGCAATAATGTAGAGTTGGTCTCCCTCCTGCCTATAGCCAACAGCGAGCGTACGTATCTGACGTGAAAGAATGTATCAAGAAACATCTACAAAGAAAGGGTCCAAAGGATTTAGAAATGATCTTTTTGTTCATCTTTGTTACAGAAAACAAGTCATTCACCCTCCACCTCTTCCTATGAAACATCTGGTACTGCTGGAGATAAAACAAGACCAATGGTCTGATATTACAGCAGCTCTCATTTGCCTCAGCCGGAGGAGAGCAAATAAAACTCTGCTTGCTCTTGGGTCTCAGCGTAGACTGTTAAACACCACTCTCGAAGAGCACATGCCTTCTGTCGGCAACACCTTCCAGCAGCACGACAGCCTGCGGTGCCTGCAAACGAGCCAGGCTCATCATCAGGCTGCTCCTGCAAAACTCCCTAGCAGCACAACCGAACAGAGGAACATCAGAGACGCGGGGACAACGCATCCCCTTCCGTCCCCTGGGAACGGCAGGCAGGCAGCCAAACCCTGGCAGTCCCAGAAAGCACTCCTGCCTGAGAGCGGCAAGCAGAAACGATCAGACCAAAGCAAGGACTCTCGACTAATCCTAGGAGCCCTTTGTGTTTATCTCTGAATGGCCCCAACTAACATTTTACAGTTGTTGATACAAGATAACTGGCTCTGGTTTTCACCTTTAACTCTTCACCAGTCTCTATAGAAATTCTCAGAAGGGAGGAGCCAACACAAGGCTCAGCGTAACCTCCCGTCCCCTATGATGAGCACACAAGCAAGCTCCTGCTTTGCAGCTGCGGAGGACATCGACCTGACCCGTGGTGCCATCCCCTCTGCACGTGGGTGAAAGGCTCTGCCCTCCCAGGGCTTGGGAACCATCCTGACTGCCGAGCTCACGCCTGGAGAGGTGCACGGACTCCCCAGCCAGTTCCTTTGTTCATGGACATCTACCAAGAGCTTCTCCCCTCTTTGTTCATGGACATCTGCCAGGAGCTTCTCCCCCCAAAGCAAGAGCTTTTGGGTCTTTTATGTAACACAACTGCAATAAAAGGGTGGTGAAAGTTAACACTGCTCTGTCCTTACCTCTTCTTTACTCTTTAAGACAGCCCTGTTGACTAAAGAGTTAACCAGGTTCTGATCACTTTTTTTTGTTTGTTCTGGTTTGAGGAAGGATCGAGTCCCCAGTGCTTTTGGACTCCTACCGCAGCAGATTTTTTGGTTTCATTTTCCACCGCGCCTCTCTCCCCTCTGCACTCTTGCTGCCAAAAGGGTAAATACTGCTTAACACTAGGGGCAGAATTTAATAAACTTTTTTATAATGTTACTATAAAGAGTTTACTGCTCTAAATACGCCGTCTTTTTTCTCCAAGCGCTTTGTGTTCCTGCCCCTCCGTTTCACTTCTGGGCTGGAGTCCAAACGGCAGTGAACTCTCTGTCGTGCTCTCTTTCTGACCCCATTTCCTAAGAACGGATTCTGAGACGGCAATCTTGGCCCCAGCCACACACACACGCTTCAGCCATCTCACTCCTAAGCTCAGCTCAGCTGAGGAGAAACACCCAGACCTCCCCGTGTGGAAAAACAAGGGCTGCTCCCCACAGTCCTTAGGGAATTGCTCCTGGGAAGTCACTCCTCCCGGTGAATATTAGGCTCCAAACATCAGTTAATCCTTCAAAGCCTTTCCCAAAGCCAGTTGCTTTCCTATGGCTGTTCTTGCCAACGGACTTGGTCCAAGAGGCAGCACTGAAGAAAAGCAATGCAAAGAACTGGCCTGATGCTCCCAAACCTCAGAGCTGCTCAGTTCCCTGGACCTGCTGGCACCCCAGTGTCCCCCACCACCCTGCCCACCCGGGGGTCTGCACGGCCACAGGAGGACAGGGATGCTGCCCGACAAAGCCCGCAAGTCAGAGCGCTGAAGGAGGATGGAGAAGCTGTTCGATACATTTCATGTTACTGCAATCAGGACGGAGCTGCTGCACAAAGAAAGTTCAGTCCTGGGCACATGTTCACGTCCCTCTGTGCACTGCGTGGGGCTCGTCCCTGCCCCTGGTCCCCTCCGAGGCTGGGGTGGAGGGGGCAGACCCAGGGGATACAGCCTGACTTCTGCCACTTTGGAGAGGTTTTAGAAGAGCCAAGGAACAGCGATGCTCACTGAGAGTGAAACCTCCAGCTGCACCTGCCCTCCCTGCGTGCTGCCCCCCACCTGCCTGGACACCCACATCTCTCTGCAGCTGCCCTATAGCCCCTGTACCCCATCACACATGACCTCCATCCCCTACAGCCCC
>NW_009606579.1:11275-47890 GCF_000690535.1 Cariama cristata | reverse complement strand
GCTTATAATATGTAATGGAAAAATATTGCCTCCTCAGTTTAAGGAAAAAAAAAAGTACCCGTCAGTGTATTTAAACACCCAGTGCAGCTGCTTTGGGTATAATTGTATACCAGATGTCTTTTTTTCATTCAATGGTTGTAAGTTTCCTAGAATAAGATAAATATGTATATTCTTTCTGCATTTTATGGAAATCTTTCTGCTTTATTTTTTTTTCAGAAAAAAATACGACTCCTTAAGCGGCACTTGGAATTATTCCCCTTCATCTATGAACTTGGCAGTACAGGTAAAACTGTTGTTCTTGTCCAATATAGGGATTTTATTCACTGTACTCTCAAAAAATTACTGAAAATTTTTTATTTTTTAAAATCAGTTGCTTAATGACTGTAAACATCCAGCAAAGACCATTTTGACTCTTTTCATATTCAGAATGCAGTAAAAGTAGGACTCTCTCAAAGGGAGGAAGTGTAGATAAAACAACATAAACCACGTAGGAGGTCAGGCTCAGTCTCTTTTTGCTGGCTATCGGTGCCGTGTGGCTATCTCTAATGGTAGGAAGTTGCTTTATGTAATGTAGTGTCAGGGATGGTTTCATTAGTATCTGGTCTCTGGAGTATTTTCTCACCAGCTCCTGCCAAGATTGCCTCATGACCTTTCGCCAGAGTAGTCAAAATCCCCACCAGACAACACCATCCTCAGCAGCTTGAAGGATGGAGAACGGATGATCTTTAAAACACCAGAAGCACATGGCCACTCAAGCCTATGCTAGTTGTGATGCCCTCTCCCACTCCATGGCTTGTCTCTCCCTTCTCCTTATTGATCGTGTAAATTTTATGGGGAGGATCTGCTGGATGGGACCAAGATGGAGCCATGCCCTATGAGAGGAGACCACCAGGGCATGGATAGATCTGTTACAGACCAGCTAACTTTTCCTTCTCTACCTCCTTCATTGCCACTTCACCCATTGAAAGCAACACTTGCTCCTCAGTAGCCCCTTCCAAGACTGTCTTCTGATGGAATGACACCTCGACTGGGGTGTCAGAGGGATACAGGATCCAGTGGTGCCAAGTCAAAGCCACCTGTGAGTCCCTGAACTGATAACTCTAGGATCTGGTGTAAACGAAAGCTATGGGATACCCCCACCAGCATGCTCTTTGGGGTCAAATGAGATGTGAATCTGATTTAAACTGGGCTCATATGAAACAAAGAATCCAAGAAATTTATATATGAGATCAAGCACCATCATATCTCACAGCCTTAGAGCCCGTGAGATAGGGCACACAGAACCTGATCGTCATGCAGGACAGGGGATTTTTTGGTAAGCCTTGTGGGTGCAGAGGTGGGGAGTTACACCGAGCATTCACTCTCAGTAATTCCAACAGCTGAGTGCCTTTAAAATATACTGCTGTGCTCATAATGTCTTGCCAGTGTTTCGCATTAACCTTTAGACTATTTGAATTTAACTCTGTAAGTAAGCTAGAGAGCTTTCTAAAATGGTATATAATATAACAAAAAAGGTACAGACATGAATGAAGATATGTGAGCAAAGCAGTTATTAAAATTAGAGTGATTTATACTATAATATTCTGAGATATCCTACATGTGGAAATCTAAATGGCTGTTCTCTTTGATTTGCACATGTGACTACCGATTGTGGAAAACTCAGTAGGTAAACTAACCCAAGCTACAAAAATAAACCCAGGGCAACAGGAAAGAAAAGACTGCTTCTTTCATACTTTACAATGTATTGGAAAAATGCCATTGGCTCAAAGGTCCAAATTTGTTAATAAAAATCAAAGAGTCAAGCTTCTTTGTTCTAGACTCACATGCAAAACATGAATCTAAAAATGTTTAGCAATGAACTTATTTGTGGCAGCATGTCAGAGACCACAACCCTTCTGAAGGGATTAGAAAACTACGCTAAAAATATCTGTCTAGAAATCTACTTAGGTTTCCCACTTCTGAATGAATTGTACCCTATACATGTGTTTATGGTTCTCTATCTCCTTTGAAAAGTTGAAGAGTTACTGCCCAGTAAGTAGTTAGCTGGGAACACCATTACATCACGTTGTATTCCGCTTTACCCACACATCTTTAAACCAATTTGGTCAGTGCAACAGAAGCAGAACTTAAACTTACGGGGGCATATCCTCTTGATTCATGAACATAGCTCCCATTAACGCTAATAGAAGCTATGCACTTGGATTGAGAGGAGAATATATCACAAAGAGTTGATGATCATCTTAGACTAACACAGTAGCATACTGAAATTTCTCTCATACAAAATATGTGCTCACTTTCCTCCTAATTCCCTGATGCATATCACTGCCAGCCCAGAAACACACGCACACGTACCAGAAATGATGTGCGGAAACAGCAACTGGCAGAAGTTATACTGATGGGAAGCAGAAGTCGCAGGGACATTTTGAGGTGGACCTTATCAGGGAGGAGGTTGGAGGTCAGCTTCTTGTTTACACAAGAGAATGTGAAGAGAGAAATTGTCACCTGACAGAAAAGACAAAATAGAGAAAATGAAGCATAAAAGTTTTCTCGTTTACTTATTAGTACAATATGTAATTGGATGGAAGTAGCAGGTTTCAAAAATTTGTCTTACTATAATGACTGTAATTTTTTAGAGATCGAAAATGAATCTGACTAGAAAATACCATTAAACTACCAACTTGCTTAAAATTTAAAGGGTAATTCACATATAATGCTTTTATTTAATAGCCCAATTTACAAAACGTCTAAAATTAATGCAGATCTTTTCAGGACAAAATCAGCTGTAACTGCACCAACTAATTTTTGCTCATTTGAACTGAATTATTAATAAGAGAGAAATATACCATATGTTCCCAAAAGAGCTGGATACATTTATTTCAAATAAAATTGCTGTGTTTGGTGGAATATAAGAGGTTTAAATGCTTTCAGAGAAATGGGTTACTTATATACTGATTTAATAGAGTATAAATCAGACTGCATAATTAGGGACACAGCTGTTTCCTAACCTAAAGCTGCCAGCTTTTGTTGGTTAAGTTCCTTTATCACCTGCATGGCTTTAATCAGCAATAATTTGTTCTTCTTGCGGAGTAATACAAGTTAATCAATAATTTTGCTGTTTGTACCATACTGGAAAAGGGCTTTTATGGCAGGTTTAGCTTAAACTGGGCATACGTTCTCCTAACTTGTTCACTTGATTTATTTAATTTCATTGTGTTCCTGATACTAATTAAAAATGAAAGTGAAGGGTATTTTTGTAACACAGCCTCTGCCTACACCTAGTACACAGATACGTTTTTTAAACTTTTTAATGCACTTTTTTAAGTTTGGACTGTACACACATTTGGGCATAAAACCAAAATCCTGACTCTTTAAGCTAAAACTCCATGGAAACTTTTTCCCTCAGAGCACACTTGGAGACTTCCATTCCGTCTACACCCCCAAAAAAGGGATAATGAGTATTTCTCTTTTATTTAGTTTAGATTTTTAAAAGTTTCTTGGCAAGGTATCAAAACAAGAAAACTCTGTACACCTTTAATCTACAATTGGAATTTACTCATTAAGGACAGTGTAAAATTTTACCTTAGGTCAACATGACTTCATGCTACCCCCAAAGCGACAGTCCTGCTCTCTCCCAGTCCTCACTCGCTTTAACCACCTCAGGTCTAAAAATCATGGAATAGATCACTTGATCAGATCCAAAGGAAAGTGTTGATTGACTGTTAACTGGAGATATCCTAGTTAGGTATCCCAGATCTCCAGGAAGAAGAATACCCAGATGTAGTAGCAATTTTTATAACTATTTTTTACATCTGGTTTTCACTCATTTTGTCCTCTAATATGAACCTAAGTGAACAAAACAGTTCAATCTGATCAATGCATTATTCTCAAATGAATTAGCTGGACATGTATACTTTTTAAAAGCCACGTCTGTGATATGAAAACAAGGGAAACTCGCAGAAGTCCCTTGACATCTGGACTGATCAATGCATTATTCTCAAATGAATTACCTGGACGTGTATACTTTTTAAAAGCCACGTCCGTGATATGAAAACAAGGGAAATTCGCAGAAGTCCCTTGACATCTAGGTGAGCTACATGCACAGGTGAGAGGGATGCAGCTCACATGTGCATGAAAGAAGCAAAGTTTAATTTGTAAAGGTTTTAATAGTTATACAGTGCTGTTGATAACTTAATTTCTTCCTCCTCTTAAGAATGTTGTGAAACCTAACTCAAATCCCAACAAAGTTAATTCAGAAGTTCCTCTTGGCATTAGTATCTTGGGATCAGGGTGGAGACTACAGAAGGTCTACTTTGAGTTGAGATTTACACAATATATAAAATATGTGTATAAGATATTAATGCAAATACTAATCTCTAAAAATATGTCGACACATATATATGTATATTCTTAGATGTGTAAACATTAGAGTGTGCTCATTTTAAAAGTCTTGAAGGACAAGCTGTAGAATGTAACATTTCTAAATGAAATTCTTAAATAATAGTTGGCCACGTGAATGCCTCTGGCTGTTTTCAGCTACTTGTTGAATATTAGGAAAAAAGCAGTATACAATATGAATTTAAACAAATTATGTCTGAATATTTTTATTTACATCCAAGATGATCTCTAACTAATGTAAGCCTCTGCAAATTCACCTCTGCAAAAGGGATTTAATGTTTCAAGGTCTGCAGTAGCACCATGGGGATTCCAGTAGCTTCAAGTAAGAGGACGTTCTCTAATTGCAAACGTAACTGTACTTTTATTTGGGGGCGGGGAGAAGAGATGGAATGGGCTGTGAGTAATTGCTGACACCAGGTTTATATTTTAAATAGTTAAATTTTAAGTGCATCTGCTACTTCCAGTCTTTCTCCTTGGCTTCCACAGGCAGATAATCACATTTCTTGCTTTTAGAGCCAGAATACTCTTTTAAAACCCCAAAGAGACAATATGCAACTTAAAGTAGAAAATTAGCTTCACTCACAAATTATGCATTAAAGAGACTTTGTATCTCACTATACGTCTTGCTCAGAGGGAACTTCCATGTCCACAGATTCCAGCTGTGCAAGCTATAAAAATTTTATGCCGTAACTTTTACAGACTGAGAAGGAGTTTCTCCACGGTTAGACTGGTTCAAAGGAGCTGCCACTGAAGGGCAAGCTCTAGCAACCTCTAAGTAGCTCTTTGTCTCTTATGACAAACATAGTGCCACCAAGGGGGCAAATCTGAAACTTCTGACCAGCTAATCGAAAAATTCACAAATTCTTCACCTTCCAGTCAGGATAAAAGTTAAATACATATATCCAAACAGTCACAGGAGTGATGAAAACAAGTTTTGCAGAGACGTGCTTTTCTTTCCTCCTTTGACAGCTCACATCTCCACCATCTGAAGATTTCCTTAGCTTGCTTATGCCCGGTGCCTATGGTTTACCTTAAATAACCACCCCCCTGGTTTGATGCCAATATAGAAACCACAGAGACATTATGCCCAAACTAATTTTCCACATCCATGTGCTCCATAATACAGGTATGCTGATGCAAATGTGAGCCATCCACTGTACAGTCCATGTACACCAGCACATGCTCCAGAAACATCACTCTACAATCAAACATGTATTTGAATTCCTCTAAAAAACCCCTACCCTGGGGTAGGGTTGAGGTTTTGGTCAACAGACCTAGTCCTTGGCTCTCCCCATGACTGAAATACCTAAATTTCAGATAATTTACCTGTTAAGCTGTACTTCCTTCTCCCTGAATGCTGCCTTGTTCCTACAGCCTTATTTCAAAGGATTTATTCAGCTTTCTGAGTGGGCTTTGTTAGACCCAAGCCCACCTTAACAACCTCATGTAATGCTCACATTTTTCACCATCCAGAGTGAAAAAAAATTAAAGTTCCTTTGTAAGTTTGGGTGTCCAGAGATACTTCCATCTACTGATGAGCAAGGACCCAGAGAAGACAGGATCTCCAGAACTGGCTGATTTTGTTTATAATACATCTTGATTTTTTTCCTCACTCTTCCAAGTAACACCATTAACGATAATGGAGAAGTTATTTGGGAACATTTAGTTTATAATGTTTATCTTATTGCTACTCAATATATGTTGTAGACTTAAATCAATACGTGCAACTAAAGAACTACTGATTAAAGAACTGGTGTTTTCTATACACAAAGAATGTGACTTTTCTCCTTTGTATCTAATATCAACTGCAAATGTATGCATAGCTGTGGAGGTACGACCCCAATTCTTAATTTTGAAATGCAGAAAAAAATTGATAAAGGCTTGTAAACAAGATATATTTGGCCATTCTTCCAGTGTACTTTGATCTATGTAATAAAGGTCAGTGCTCAGTGCTTCATTCTACATTCTCCGAAATATCTAATTGCCTAATTATTGCATTATTTCACAGCCAATCAGTTGAAAGCGTTTGTATGGGAGTATGGCAGAATAAGAGGGCTGTCAGTCTTTGGTTATGGTCCTATAGTTCTAATTCAAGAATTAAATATCTGTCTTTTCTAAAAGTCATTACATGATTTATTGGAAAATTGGTAGAAACAGCCCTGGGGGGGTTGTGCTCAAAATCTGGTTTAGAAGAGTGGCTGCTAGCTATGACTTTTGATTTTCTTGTCTCAAAATGAATAGCACTGCCTGTTTCTATGCAAATCAAATGTTTGAATGTACTTTTTTAAGATAGATGATATTTATTAATTTAATTGTATTTCTTATGCAGTCGTGTGATTTGTGTTTTGATCTTTGTTTCTTGAGGAAGGAAAAGCCTCCCCTTTTGCTACTGATTCACCAGAAGTGCAAGACTGCTTTTTCTGTTGTTTGATAGCTCTAAAATGTCGGCAGAAATTGTAGGTCAAGAATTACAGCCATGGTAAATCATGCCTCATGAATGAGAAGTCATCTGTGATTTCTCTAGGGTTTTTTTGGTCTGTCTTTAAAATGAGCATAATATTCAGAAGAAAATAAGGGCCTCTTTAACATATTTTGGCATAAGTATGAACCATGTCAATATACGTATATTTATGACATTCAAGCTCTGTTGACATCTAGAATTTAGGCTATATCAAAAAGACCGGAGACTCTATAAATAACCTCAAGAAAAAATAATATTTTAGCAAGAGCTATTTGCAGTAATTATTTTAAAAAAATATAATTAGATTTATTTTCTGGATATAAAAATGATGATTACTTCCCACCCTGAACCCAGAGATGCCTCCATCCTCTCTCCTCTTGCTTGCTCAAAGGTTGCTACTGAAGTTTTTTGCTTTATGCACCTTTCAACTATTTTTTTCCTGCCACAGGACCTGAACGTGCTAGTCACTTTTTTTTGTAGGGCAGTGACTCACTCCTTTTCCTGTGCTTTAGGACGACAACAGGAATAGGCGACTCGTAACTCCTGTGAGCGGTGGACCTAGGGACACCCAGGGGTTGGCAATGTTGGGGGCCACCTTGGGGCCAGGGCAATGAATGGATGGCTAGCTGGTTGTCTGGGGGCTCGGTAGCCCCCAGCAACTTTGGTGTGGGCCAGCAACTTCATAGAATCATTGAATGGTTTGGTTGGAAGGGACCTTAAAGATCGTCTAGTTCAACCCCTCTGCCATGCTCACCTCTATCACCTGAGTTATTTTTACACGCATCTTTGCTGATCCATCTGCCTCCATTTCTGAAATAACTGATCCACATTTGTAATACCGCTGAACAATAAAAGTGGTTCCTTTTTGCTGCCATTCCCAGAAGAGTTGCAAGAGATAGAAAGGACAGGTTTCTTTGTGGCTTCATTCATGTCCTTCTTTATAGGAAGCTCCTCCTATTTCATGCTTCCCAAGATGAAGGCTCAGAAAAATCAATAACTGCTCCTGCCTTTTCTCCCTCTTTTCTGCCAAAGTGTCTGTCCAAACAATAACAATTATGGCTAGAGAAAAAAGTCACAAAAATACATGTTTAAAAGCAAACGAGGGGTTAACTTTCTTATTTACGCACCTGATAGTTTATAAGAATTTTTTGCATGTATTGGCAGCAGCTGGTCCCACATTATAACCCTAAAGCTGCAAAGGGCAAATAACAGGAACATCAGATGCAGATGGACAGATACAATAGAATGAACATCTCCAAAGAACGCCCATTAGAGTCCATTGGGTCAATAATCCACAAACTAAGAAAGATTTACGTGATAGACCATAACAGCTGTTTTGGAGCCATTACATTTTATCAAGGCAAAATCAAGTTTTAAAACTATGGCAATATATGTAATATGTGAGAGGTCTTGCTGCCTGTGAAGCTGCCATTCTAGGTTACAGCATACCAAATAGACGGCATCAAAATTAGTAACAGGATCATAATAGGTTATTTACTTGATTCCTCAAAATATCTCTCTCAGAGCCACTGTATTTCTTTGAATGAAACTGAAAACTTAGCACAAAGCAGTCTATGTACACTATGTGGGTATGAATAAGATGCACCTTTATTGAGAAAAAAATATTTTTTTCTGCATTACTTTGACATATTGTATTCAATAGTGATCAAGGAAAACTTGGGATAATATTGTGACCTATTTTCAGGTGTAGCCAAACTGGATTAAATCTGTGACAGGAGGATGGAAAAGACACGCTACTCTACCCTCTCCTTCCATCAGCCTTTGCTCAGGCTACCCAGAAATTAATTTCAGCTGGGTTAAATTTAGAGCAGCCTCAAAATTCCTGTAATTTGTGCCAGTGAGAAGGACTTTCTGTGTATCAGTTTCATTCTTTTCTTTGACAGAAGACTACACTTTGGCAGAAAGAAGCTTGCGTCAACAGAAGCAACTAGGGAAAAAATGAGGGGGAACTCCCAGTTTTTATTGCCCTTTTCTTTTGTGCCAGGACAGTGGTATTAAATGGATGTAGAAAATACCAGGGTCTAACTCCTTTCCCCCAAAAGTTCGTACAGTAAAAAAGCGCTGCAAACATAACACCTAACAAGAATATTGTTGCAGTTACAGGGTAAATCTGCAAAAGACTTAAACATTAAAAATTAATCTCAAGACTTCATTATTCCTTTGTAACTCAGCACTGCAATGATCTTTGTGTAGTGGAGATCTCCGCAGTGCTCATATGTGCTCTTATGCCTAGGCAGAATGCCATGAATTAAGGATGTAGCGTAAACCTTGCCTTTGAATTTCCTGGCTTTTGTTAGTTTGTGTCATAAACTCAACATTATTCTAATCTAGGGTTTTTGTATTTAATATTATTAAATGCCTCCTCATCAATGCCAAGTCTGTAATTGGTCACAGTGAATAGGTGATTAGACAGATAAAGTGCAATTGTGATTTCAAAAACTATCACCAGCTTTGCGGAGGACAATAATTATGTAGCTTATAATGTTTGAAAATATTGCCTAAATCTCTTTCCCACATGTTGTTTGTGATGGAAAACAATTAGACAAAGGATTCTTTTTCTAAGCTGCCTCTGATTCAGATTTGCCTGATGAATGGTCTTTATACTGAACCCAAAGTATTTGTTCCAAGTAAATTATATGTCATTGCAAATGCAAAAGGTCTGCTTCACAATGTTTATTGGGATAAATTAAATCTTCTAAAGATGGTAAACAGAAGGCCTCAATAATTATTCACTTCTGTATAGTTTAAACTGAAAAGGATGTTGCTGTTAGAAGGATGGAGATGAGGCAAACAGCACTCCCTGCATTGTGTTAACAACATAAGAGGTACAATAGGGAAATTTAATTTGATACTGATCTACATGAGGCATAACACAGCAACACAGTTTCGAATGCTACTTTTCTAATGGCAGCTTTTGAATTGCAAATTTCCACCAAAACCACCTGATTCATTACTTGAATGCATTCCCAATCAAGTCAAGGAGTTTTCTCTCCTTGGCTTCAATAGAGGCAGGAGCAGGCTCTACTTCCTTATCATTTCAGGAGGTAGATATAAAACCCGAAGGATGCTTTACTTGTGAAAGCCTTGAGCCTGCAAGGTGACTAGCACACAGGCAGCCTATCTAGCACTCAACAAAAAAGATGCTTCTGGGCTTTGCTGCAGCAAGCCAAATTTCTCCTTGCAATGAAAGGTCAAGTCCTAGAATAGTCTGCAGCCCTTTTGTAAGTGCTTGCCTTGTGCTCAGAAAGGATACTTTTAAAAGTTGGCAGTAACTTAAAAAACGTTTTGCCGCTTCTGTGGGCCATCCAAAACCCACTAAAAGAAATGGCAATCTTTCAGTTAATGTTATCAGGCTCCCGATGGAAAATTGCTCTAAAGATGGCAGAGCCCTTCAAAGCAGAAGCGTCTTTGGCAGATGTCTCTTTTGCTCCATCTCCAGAGGCACAAAACTGTACACCACATATGAGCGTGGCACGTAAGCGTGGTGACAATCTCCAGGACTTTCTCCCTTCATGTGAGAATATTGCGATCGGGCCACTTGTGAAAAGATACAGTGGGTTGTCTTTGAAATCATATTCTCCTTGAGCCTAAAATGAATATATGGGAACTTTAAAGGATGTCAGTTAATTAGCTGATAATCTAGTTTAACATAAAATTGGATCTTAAATAATGTCCATATATGTTGTCAGATCTTTTTAGACACTCCATTAGCTCATTCTTGTAACCATTGTAATTTTTCTAAATTTCCAGATGGTTAAAACTCACTGGAATCCTGTGCAGAGATGATTAAAAAATGTCCTGTGGACTATTAAAATGGCCTACAGAAAAATATTAGCTATTACTCAATTACTTTGTTGACTTTATTAGACTATTTCTAAAATTTTAAAAATATTTATTTATTTTGCTTTCAACATTTCAACAGTTCTACATTTCAGGTGTTTGTACTGCTTGACTCATTGCAACATCCCTAGAAAGATTTACTAGAACTTACTGTTCATTAGTATTCGCAGTCACAAGTACACCTTTAACTCACATTCATGCATACACTCTCAGACAAAAGCTGTATTAATGGGACTTCATATCTGATCTCGAACACATTTGTATTTAAACATACATAAATGCTGAAAACTGTATAAATGTTTGCAGGACTGCGGTTACTTGAAAGTGGCACCCAATTTCCTCTTTGCTTGACACTCCCCATCCTTGATACACCCCAAATCTTTTGCCACCTGAAACGACTAGTAGGAATTCAGAAGGAGAATTTGTATCCCAGCTGTTCAACAGGGGCAGGGCAAAGAGGACATATAGCAGAGCAGATTTGAGGAAGGTATAGAGATCTATGGTCATACACCAACATCCGTGGGGACAGGCCTAGCCAAGTAGACTTGTATGCTTCATTACTTAGGGTAGTGCCAGCAAAATGCAGATAAGCACATATTACATCTTCACCTCCAAGGATGGCAGAGATAATATATACAAGATCTGGCTACTCACTTTTAGTTTTTGCAGTAGTTTGTAAGTGAAAAAAAATACCTTCATGAACTCAAGGTTTTTCTCTGCTTAGCAGATGGCCAAAGGAAGCAATTATGCTGTGTACTAAAGAAGCGGACTTTTCTTTGCAAAACAAGTCACTAAAATCCTTTATATGTGAACAAGCTTTTATGAATGACCTTTTTGAATTTTACTAGTGAGCCTAGCAATAACACACGGGTATTGTTAGAAATGTAAATGTAAAGAGATAAGGAAATTTTCAGGCAAATCTATAGTTAATTTCAAAGCAAGCTGCTCATTTCTAATGACCCTGTTTGCATGGATATCTGATGGTAAGGCTAGGGGAGGGTCACAGCAGATAAAACCTAACAGGGTCATTGAATGAAAAACAAATATTTATTTTCTCTTTGTCTCTTTGGGACTCATTTGCATTAAAACTGCAGCTTTTCCAGAGACTGTTAGTGAAAAAAAAAACCCTCATTTATGCATTTAATATTAGGAAAGCTCTTCGAGATGAAGATTGTATAAAAACTGATTCCACTCTACACACTCGTCTTTCCACAAAGAATACCAAACTGAGATGAACGGTGCAGATACTCGGTTTGTTGTATATCTCAAATTTGCATTTTATTGCACCTATGTATTTTTATAACTGTATTATAGATCCCATTGTCACACTCAGTTTCTTTCCTGAATTCCAGCCCCTATTCTACAAAGCTATTTGTCACTTATTTTAACCTTGAGCATGCAAAACTCCTCACAGGCTTAAAATTAAGTGAGAACTTACGTCAAGTGCCATTTCAGGCATTCAGTCAATCTTGCCTGAGTACCTGCAGCTCTTTTGCATTATCTGCAGCACCCTCCTTGCTCTTTGGCTCTGGTAAAACCTTTTGTTGTCATTCTTAATGTCACCAGATTCCTTTTAGAAATGAAAAAAATTGGGGGGTGGATACATTTTATTGAAAAAGATATTATTGTTTGCTCAAGTCTAGGAAACTCGTTGTCATGCTTTAACCTTTTGTAAGGGCAGGGTGGGCAATAACTCCCTCAAGCACATTTTGCACCAGAGATGCTGCTAGCAGAGACAAGATGGGCTCCATCTGCACTGCACAGGCCGTACCCATTACAATTGTTGTGTACTTGCTTTCCTTACGTGGTAGAATGCAAATATCCAAGGGGTTGTTGAAAACAGGATGATTATTCCAGAATACTTTGCATGCCTTTTTATTTCTACCATTGTTGCATTTGACATACAATAAAACTATAAAACGTGATCAGCGCGTGGAGGTTCTCTCATTTTTTATTGTCTGCTTGGTGTGAATAAGCGTTGTGTATAAGCCAATCATTTTTAAAGCCTTACTTTAAAAAGCTATACAAACATATGTTTCTTTTAAACAAGTACTGATTTACTTTTAAGTGAGCTAAGTTAAAAAGGAGCTAGGATTCAAGTTACACAGTAGGTGGGAGCTCTTAATAGAATAGCATTTCACATCAAAATAATTACATCTTTATGCTGATTAATGATTAACCTGACTCTTTAGCATTCCTTTCTGAATGCCAGCTTCAGTCTTCAGACAGATTACCTTTAAAGTCAATAGGAGAAGTCATGTGTACGTCAAAATATGGAAGTTATCTTTGTCATTAACCTTGAGAAGCATCATCGATTACTGGCAGCAAGTAAGATCTAACGGTTTTAGAGAAACAACTGCTTCAAAAACAGTTTTCAAGGCATATTTGAAAATGAGTTAGATGAAGTTACAAAAATATGGCATTGATATGATTTGGTACAGTTAGCTCAGAATAGGTTTATAATGCAGTTCAGTTAGCTTTACTGGTATGTTAAAGGAGGTAAAAATCAACGCATTGCCTTGTTTTCCAGTCAAAATTAGCATCTGCCTATGATGCAGAAATTAATAGAAACAGAGAGCCATGTGAGTGCAATGCTGATGCTCTAACAAGATCGTTTTAATGAACAAAGTGATCACTACTGTGCTGCACTATTCACTTAAGCGCCTCTGTAATTCGAGTGTATTTCAAAATGTGACTGTATGCTTATAATCGGACAGGGAAAAATACACAGACCTATGTTTTCCGTGGGCTTGGGAACCATGAAAACATACTTCCAAAGAGATTTCTGTCCCACTATTCGGTTTGAAAGGGTTTTGCAAGCCTTTATAGTTTTAGTTGCCTATATCATCATCAGTTATTAAAACTATTGATGTTCTCCAGTAGATAAAACATCAGTAATTTGAGTCTTTTTGAATGAGTGTTTGGAAAGTACAAAACTGGTTTCTGTGGTGGATTCTGCACTTGGAGCCTCTGCACTATTAAGGACTTGCATGTTTAAACTTTAACTGGCGGAACTGCCTTTCTTTCAATTTTCTCAATATGTATTATGCCTGATAATGCATTTTTAACAAAGGGAACTTGGCTTTCCAAGATTAAATAAGTGTCTGGCCTACATTACATTGCCTTCATCAGAGACATTAGAAACAAAGAAGTTAGAAATAAAAGAAACCTTTTTGGACACTTTGTCCATCTGTTTCCCAAGCAGGTGATAACATTTTGCACGGCATGGTCTGTCCTAGTGAGTTTCAGTAGACTCAAATGTTAAAGACCTGCAATTTTCTTTGTAAACCAAGTGCGTTTCAGACCACCACAGAGGTTTTGCTGATGCTCTTTTTGCATACTATATGCATCAAGGGACTAGAGAGATATTGAGAATATGGCACCAAATCTGCCTTGGTTGGTATTTTTAAAGGGTTATGTCAATTTAGTGTCTTGGGAGAGAAAAAGCCCACAGCAGATCAGTGGAAAAAAAAATAAATAACCAAAGTTGAGTTGTGTGCTATTGAAATCCATGTAAAAATAATGAAAAAGGATGTTGTGCTGAAAATAAAAGCTGATGTAAAATTGTTCTGCTTGGATGCTTGGCTAGCAGTAAACTGCAGAAATTTAAGGCCTAAGTGTATGGTCCTAACTCAGGCAAAACCTGAAATATATGAAGGTTTGGTTTAAACAAAGGTTGTAGAGGTTACCAGTCTGTAGTAAACTTGCATGAGACTGACTCTAGTCATATGCATCCAGCTCTGCCTATTTTATTAAGATGTGACCCTTCTCCTGCTGCAAGCTCATCCCTTATGCCATGATTTGCAGCAATTAATTGGTCTCCTCTAAGCTGACTAGCAAATCCATATACTACTGTAATTACCTGAATGTAAAATATTTAGGAAATATCTATCATGCTCTTGGAAGTCTCAGGTCATTGAAAGAAAGCCAATGAAATTGCAAACACGCTGAAGGGATTGGATATCAGCTACCTTTCCTCCCCCCTCCCCGTTCTCTTGGCTCTTAGCATTTGTCTCTAGGGCATGACCAAATAGTGGCCATGTGTCATAAAGACATTTATCATGTAATTACAGCTTTAAGATCAGTTTCTGTTGATGTGAGATGATTACTGTGTATTTCACGCCTTTCAGGTTCCCAGCTGGGATTCAGAGATTTAAGGACATGGGATATATATTTTTTAAATTTATGAGATAGCCATTAATTTAATTAATTGGACCATAAGAGTTCAGTCAGTGACCAAATAAGAATCCCGCAGAACAGAGAGAACCAGATGTTTTATGAAGTTTCGATATTTTTGACATGTATAACTTGGAAAAGCAAAGGCCTTTGTTTCCTCTTCAAGGAACAGAACATTTCTGTGGAGTAAGAAAAATGACACATCGAAGTAGTTCGTTGTGAAACCTGATATTAGAATAAGAATACCGTTAAAATGAGACTATTTTAAGCCTGACTTAAAATGTATTGTTCTCATGTGTTAGCAATAGCTCAGTGTCATTTCTATACAGCTTACATCAATACTTGAATTTTAAAATTTGGGCTCAGACGTCACAACTGTGATTCCTTGAATTAATGTCGAGATTTTATGTTGTGTTTTTATTTGATTTTGTGTTTTCAAATTGACATCTGATTTGAATTACTGTGAGAGGAACCCTGTCACCAAGGTGGTCATACAGCTATATTTCCAATGTTTTCAATATTCACTAGATTTATATGAGCTTTAATAAAGAAGGATTTCCATTGAACTCCTATTTCTTCTAACATTGAGGTCAGCTTTCTTGACCATCCTCATAGCTCTTTAAGTTAGTATATGATATTTTTAAAGGCTTCATTAAAGCAATTTGAGATTTTAGTGAAATAGATTTAAGCTTTCTTTCCATTATCTCATAACATGAGAGGCAGCAGGCAATCCAGTACAGCAGCTGTGTCCAAATTACAGCTGGACAAAACATTTTATGCTTGGCCACTTTTAAGAAAACCAGTTTATCATGATTTCCTCTTAAAGAATTCAGCCTAGCTTCTGCCCAGAGATAGCCTCAAATTTCAAAATTTAGCGCTAACAGCTAGAAGCATAAATTTTACGTTAAGGCTATAGCAAGATGGAATTGCATCTCATGGCACAGAACTCAGCAGCAAAAGCGTGCCTCATGCAGAAGGCTTGATTTGCTGTTCTTGCCGACTGCCTGGCTCCCTGGGACTTGCATGGGTGCTGTCAGGTTGGCATAAAGCCAGTCTAATGGATCATGAATTAAGTCCAAAGGCTTCTTCCTGAGATGGTGTTGGCTGGCAGAGCTCCTTGGCATCAACAGACTCATGTGAAAGCCCGTGAGATACTTGTCTGTAGTACCTCCAGCTTTATGGTCAAAACCACAAATGTCATCTGCTTTCAAATAAAGAGCCACATTCAGTTGTGACATTTCTACGCAAAATATTTCTACGCTTTTTTTTTTCTTTGGGGAATGTACTTGCCTAGTGGAAATTGTTGTGGAAGCATTAAAGCAAAGGGAGTTATCAAAACTTAAATCAGGAGCTCTCTTTGTCTCTTCTGTTGAAGGAAAGCTAAAAATGCAAATCTGCCAACGGCTGAGGATTGTAAAAGGATGAGCAAGCAGACAGGTGCGATTTACACTGGGAGTAAAACAAAGGCAGAAGTGTCGCGACAGCAGAGAAATTATATCTGGTTATATTTGAGGGCACAGCCCTGCCCTAGCTGTCCCAAGATCACTGCACATTGCCAGCCAAGCTGTTCTCATGCTTAATTTACAGCTCGCAAGGTTCATGTACCATTTAATGAAAAATCTCAATGGGAAGTTGCAGGAGAAGGTAGAACATTTACCAAGTTATTCACATTTCTGCAGAGGAAAGGAGAGTTCCTTTGGCCCAGAGAACTGGTCTAATGGTGACCTACACCAAGGGTTGTCATCAGGGGTTTTATGATCATCCCACTTCTTTTAGATTGTAACGTTGTGCTTAATGTAACACCAATCTTCATCTTTTGCATGATTTGATATCACATTTGTGGTACAGCAGCAGTTGCAGTGGTTTGAGAAGCTCCCGTGGAAGTAAGTAGCCCAGTCTTGATGCTGAGTGTTGCTTGGCATGTGCATTCACTTTGTTTACATCTTATGTGCGGGAAAAGCAAGAGGAATTTCCTCAAGATTGCTCATATCCATACCCAGAAATTGAGTTTGCTCAGTAACTTGGGGTTTTGGTAGCTGAAGTGACCATTTGTGATGCTTAACAGACATTGTGATGAATAACAGACACGTTATTCATGTCTGTCTTCAAGTACTTAGGGGCCCTCTCCTCCCCGGCTGGGGTCCTCACCCTGTCTAGTGGCATTCTCTCCTTTCATGAGATCCTTTCTCTCTCTGTGATCAGCATGACCAAATTAGTGTGTTTGTTTTCACTGTTCAGCTAGAGCTGCTTTCTCTCCATGAGTTACCACCAGTCTCATCCCCATTGAAGAGGTAGAATAGCTTTGCCCAGCACCACATCTAAAAGGCTACGTTTTCCTCGACACCACCAGCAGTTCCTCGCAATCCATGTTCACAAGTTTCCATAAACCACATCTAAAAGGCTACGTTTTCCTCGATACCACCAGCAGTTCCTCACAATCCATGTTCACAAGTTTCCATAGGAAGAATAATACTTTTTCCACTCAAAATTTCATTAAGTTTCAAAATATCATACTTTTTTCCCGAACTCAGATGTCTTACGTTTCTTCCAAGTTCTTCAGAGCAACCTCTTTGGCAGAAAGATATTACTATATCTATATCTATAGTCCCACATAATTGAATTCACCTTTTCCTCTACAACATATCTGTTAATCGTGCGTACTTCTTTGGAAACAATAAATGAAACTATAAAATAAAATTATTGTAAATGTCTTTTTAGTTTGACACAGGCCTAACAGAAAATAGGATTTTACTGTGTTAATAAATATTATTGTTTGCCCTTTGCTTTGATGCACTCTTGCATTTGAGGTAAATTTGTCTTCATGTGTCTTTGTACTTTAAAACGGCAATAAAAGATCCTGAAGTCTCTGTGACGTAGGAGTATGTGTAACTAAGAACAATTTTCTTGCAGAACAATTTCCATGCTCTTTTAGAAACCGATATAGAAACATTCTATATAGTTAATATTTAATACCAATATAGTCATGAAAAATTCAGCCACTAATAAATGGGATTTATTTATTTTCTACCATTTAAATTGCCTCTACTGTCATCTTAAAACTGTTGATGGATAGACTATCTTAAGTGGAAACAAATATTCATTTGTTATGGGCTGACCTGTGTTTATATAAGCTCTTTAGCTTCTGAGGTGAACCCCAAGCTTATATTGTAGCAGGAACATCATGGAAACATCAGTCCCTAGCTCCTAGCAGGGATGGAAATCAATACAGTAAGGTAAGACTCGTCAGTACAGTAGAGGTAGCTATCGTGACTGTCACTTGCAAAAGCAAATTCACACCAGTAAACCCTTCCTAGACGCACATCATTTTTTGGCCTTTACTACTCTTTTCTTACCTCCTGGCATAGCACAAAATGGATTTGACCATGTAACTCCTGACTGCTGTCTTCCTCCTATGCCTGAATAATAGATGTATATTAGTATTTTGTACTTCTTATTAAAATAGAAGAAAAAACACTAGGGCTGGATCCCCAGGCACTCTGGATTGTCTGAACTATGGTTTTTCAAGAGCAATTACACTGTACACTTAGAAAAGAGGTGTTATCATTTCTTCACCTGTTCCATAACATCAAAACTCACACTTGCCCTTTGAAAGTTTGCATTTGCTTCTGTGTGTAATACCCAGGCAGGTACCATGCTGGCATTTCTTCACTTCATCCCTCTAGATTTTAAAAGAAAATCTCTCTGTAATGGTCATACCTTCTTCTTCTTCTTCTTTCTTTTTTTTTTTTTTTTTTTTTTTTTTTAAATAAAAATAACAGAGAGAGAGGCATCAAGAGCAATTTTTCTTTTCCACATGCCTATGTGGTAAACCCACATGTCAGGCTTTTTGTGGTGATGTGATTCATATCACTTCAGTATGAGATGTTAGCTCTGCATTTAGTCTTGCCTAGGCTGTAACGAAGGACACCAATTACTCTGGTGATTCAAGCTAAAAGCTGCAGGAAAGGCATTAGAATACAGGAGACGTATAGGGGAATGCAATTTCAAAGTGGATGAAAAATGTGTGAGTGGACGAACATTCAGTTAGGTAATTACAGCTTAGGTTTAGTCCTGAATCTTCTTCATCCTTACTTCAGGGAGAGCCTAATGGCCATACCTGAGTTTTTAATGGCAACATTTGGGCAAAAAGTATGGCTATTACGTGAGCAAATGTAGCACTTTATCCTGGAGGAACGGATATCACCTTCAGTGTCAAAAGTAAAGAAGAATCAATTCAGCTCTGTGAGCTATGCAACTTTTCGATAGGAAATCCCACAATGGTCTCACTCCATGGGGAGGGGAAGAGAAGACGGTGTCCGAGCCTGGCGTGTGCTCAGCACAAAATACACAGTCAGAAATACTTGTATCTATTGATTCCAGCCACCTCGGTGAAGTTATTCCAGTTTCACAACAGCAGGAAAAGAATCTGTAGTTCAGGCAAAACCAAGTAATTCTGATCAAAAGAGATACAAAGCTAAATGAAATACGAGTGCCATATTCATCACCAGGTGAAAGGTACGTTTCACAACAACCCGGTTCTTTAGGTCAATAATAGGAATTTTAATAGTCAGAGCACTGGGTGTCTCTTCACGTAAAGTGAATGCTCCACTTTCTGAAGAAAACAGCTTCAGTTAATGTATGAGAATTAACAGATTCAGGTAGATTTTGTCAAATGGGATGGCAGGGACCGAGGCATCAAACGGCTGGAGTAAGAACAAAGGCGTTCTTTATCCCAAGGCACTCCTGGAGAGTGTAAACAAGCTGCCTCTAGTCTGCCCCATAGAGGGAAAATTTATATTCTAGTTTTTAAACCAACATCTTCCACCTTTCAAAGACGTGTTCTAGTGGATCTGTAGTGAGGATGATGTCTTCACTGACCATAACATTGGAGCTATTCCTTTCTGCCTGACCTTATTTAGACATGCGCTGAACCACACAGCCAGTGAGATGCTCACTAGTCTGTTGGGAAGAACAATCTCCAATGAAACCAGGGACTGGGTTTCAAATTCAATTAGGCAGAGGGATAAGCTTCATCTTGGTCTTCTGGATCTTAAATATTAGTCCAAAGGAGAATATTATGCCCTGCATCTTTGGTGGAAAAGTGTAGTTTTACTTTTTCCTTAAAAAAAAAAAAATCAGTCTATAAAAGAGGTATACCAAAATCATCGTGGCTCATTTAAACTGTTTCACTTTACATAAAACCAGAGTATTTCTTGTTTTATTCTTATTTTTAGTTAGAAAAAAAATGAGAGTAAGATGGAGAGAGCAATGCTTGCTCTGTCTCTTCTCAATTCTAGTTCTGCAAACCAACCCTTACACACCTGCTATCTGCACTGCCTTGATTGCTTGCGAAGCTTTTTACGGCCAGTTTGGACCCCAAATTGCAATTACTGCTGCATGCTTGAAGCTAACAAAAAGAACAAAGCGAAGAGTAATGGACAGGCCTTTGGCCCTCCCATCTGATGTACAGGATAAAATCTGAGCTTGTCTCCTTCCAGGCTCCAGCTGGGGCAGAAGAGGGACAGGAGCAGGAGGAACCTCACTTTGACATGGCTTCTACATGGCCAGGGGCAGGAACTTCAAGCTGTGATGCAGGAGAAGCCACTCTCATGAGATATGCTGCCCCATGTGAGGTCCTAAAAGGTTAGATCATCCAGAAAAGTTCATCCAGCTGTGCCTACCAGAAATGACCTCTGGTTTTTAACATGGTGGTGTTTTTTTGTTTGTTTGTTTGTTTTTTAGCAGGGAGATCTGCTGAGGTGACATATATGCACAAGCATCGCATCAACAAACTTCCAGGGGTATTTGTCTCCTTATTTACTGCAATATCTTGTATTTCTATTGCTAGGCAATTTGATCCCTCAAACAATCACAATCTGAATGTCCTTAAAGTGAACTGATGTACTGTACTTAATAGCCTGGTGACTTCTTGGATTAGACTGATAGAGCCGGTGATGAATAGGGTAAGTATAGTTAACAGCCATTCTTAAACAACTGTGAGTGCCATTAATTTTCTTATAGGACAGATTAATCTGAAATGTCAGGACTTGCTGTACTAGACCTAAAATTGTATTTTCAAACCAATTTTAACAGATTGTATTTCACTCTTGACACAAAATTCATTTACTCGCCTTAGATTGCAGCTTTTATTGTAATTGTATCAAATTAATTCAGGACATTAGAACCATAGAAAACTAAGTTCAAGTTATAGAAAGATAGTTGCACTAAACTTCTTTCCATTTTCCTTTTTAATACACGTTTCTTTTTAAAACAAGCTCAAACACATGGACACTACTATAGGTTTGGAAGAGATTTTAACTGCCCTATGTCTAGGTATGTAAATCATGTAGAACATATGTAAATCATACCTAGACATAAGACAATACCTATTCTGTTGGATGGCTTATTTCTATCAACAGAATACCTGTTTCTCTTTTATAAATTTGATATTTCTTTTTATTACAGTCACAAATTATGTACTAAAGCCAATTTATTTAAATCAGTTTCAAACATCCAATTAAAGAGCAGCCTGAATGGTTAACCATGACAAAAATTAGCAGAAGTGAATTCAGACCCCATGAAGGCAGCAAAGAGGAGGGTTAGATCTCCTGAAATCTTTGAAATGCAGTTACAGGGCCTTTGAAAAGGAGTGATTTCCCCTCACCCCCCAAGTAATACATTGCAGATAATAAATAGCTAAATCAATAATCTGTTCATAGGCAAACTGTACAGCAAAATGTGTTTGGACAGAAACACTTCTTGAATAATTTTGAATTATGAATAAATTCGTAAAAGTACCAGTCAGTTCACTGATAATTCATGAACTGAAATAAGGGCAAAATTTGTCGAATAAATTATTCACTACAAATAGTTCCTAAGCTCTCCAAAGTACTATCACACTTCATTTATCTCTTGCCTTAGGGGTAGATAAAAATACTCAGAAAAAATTATAACTAACCTGAATTTTTCCCTAAAAACTTCAAACTGGAACATCTCCTTCTGCAGTATTTTTAAAGGTAAGAAGCTTGTTCAACTGCAGCTTTTAATCCCTCTCCACAGAAACCTGATTTTATGTCAGAGGTCTCTGATTTCTATCTCAAAATCAGAGATGATATGGTCAAGAAAGAACAGATCTAATTCCAGGTCTCAAGGGGTTGCAGCAGTACCTGCCAAAAGACTTGGTTTACTGCAAGATGCCCAGAACAAAATGCAAAATTATGGATTTTTTTTGGTAACTGCTGAGTTCTGATTTTCTTCTAGTACATCTTCTGTCTCCAAAGGGAACTGTAGCTGTTTCAAGCCTGTGAATCCTGAGCTTTTGAATGTGTTTGCATCACTGTATGGGCCTGTGAAATAGCTTAGGAGATCGGTTTGATGGGTGTAAATGGAGGCAAACCGACAAACAGTAAGTGCATCTGCAAATTTTCTGCTCCAAATTGGTGAGTGTCCTATGGATTTTCAAGATTCGTATTCAGAAAAGGAAGCAAGAAAAGATAGCAGAAATGCCATTAGAGGGACATCAGCTAACGTAATTCCTGGTATCAATAACAAGAGCAGAAAAAATGCCTCTGAGGGAGACCAGTAGAAATGGCTTTTATACTCTGTATTGAACAAAACCAACATTTTTGTCTGCTGTAAAATAAGAAAGAGAAAAAACACTTAAGAAAAGTCTTTTCTGGACAAGAAGGAACAGAGGATCTTTCCATATGTATGCAGAAGGACTAGAGGATCTTTCCAGATGTAGGCAGATGTTGGAAAATTGAGGCATCTGTTGGTGCATCAAAAACTTCCAGAAATACGAATTATTTGGGATTCTACCCTGACTATTCCAGATGAATCTTGGCAGTATGACACGGCTCACTGTTCAGCAATATTTCATGTAAGAAGGTTGGTGTGATAAAAACAAGTTTGAGCTTGTGCTCTTCTGATTTCTTTACCCCTGGCAACTTTAACTCCCCATACCAAAGCAGGGAAATGAGACAGTGAAATTCAGACAGTGAGCAAAATGACTCTTACCAGTGCTTTCAGGATAGGTTCAAATCCAAAGGAACCTACATCAAAAAAAAAAAAAAAAAAAGAAAATAAACCACCGTGTAATTCAGAACTTGCACGTGCGATAGTTTATACTGGGTTTTCCTCTTAGACCCCTGAGAAGAGAGGATCCAGGCCAGTGTATGGAGTTATAGAAAAGTTTTGCCTTGTACACTGAGGTCACATTAAATTATACCAACTCCAATCTACAACCTTGCAAAATGCCACCACGTCAATGGTCCTTGAAAGACACCAGCAGCGTTCTCCAGGGGAACAAGTCGGCAGGCATTTAACCGTGTGCCTGGCTCTCCTTGCTTCGTCAAACAAAAAATAAATTAGACGGGTCAAACATTGTAGATCTAATCTCACTGTGAACTGAAAACATAGTAGGTCTCCTGCCACCAGAGTAAAGCGGAGCCTGCGGTGACCCCACCATGAACTGGAGGGGATGGGAGATCATCAGCAGGTGCAGTCTGGGAGGACTCAATGTCGCATTCAAGTTTATTCTTTGTATGGTTCTGAGAATGGCAGGATTGTGTTTTGAATCCAATACCCCAGGGCTTTCACTTGCTTTCTCACAATTACCTGTGCGAGTAGAAGGGGCGGAGGGGAGGGGTGGAGAAAAGAGAGAATTCTTCTGTGGCATAGCAGAAACGGTCAAGGGCAGTTCAGATTAAAGACTGTGATTGGCACAGGCTGCGGAGAGGCTAAGCCAACAAAATAAAAAATAGAACCATCCTGTTTAATAGAAACAAATTGCTCTCCACTTCTCACTGACACAGATAGTGGGACCATTTGTACCTGCTGCCCTTTGTTGGGAACAACGGCAGGGAAATGTACTCGTCTTGAGTGGGATAAAATTCTTTTTGTTGTATTTGGCTATCTCAGTCCGCGGAACAAGCACGGCAGTTAAGTAGTTGAGCTTCCTTGTACATTTGTTTGATTAAAGGTCTGTAACACTGGCTCAGGTAGAAACAGCTCAGCTGCACGAAACCGCAATGAATGAAGGGCTTGTTAGAGAGCAGCCAGCGAGACACGGCAGGGCCGGCTTCTGGATCGGCTCTGAATGGGAGCTTGTTGTTTTGCTTGTTCACTTTAGTAAGGCAGGACAAAACTGTACATTTTAAATTACAGGCGATGAGATCTGGTCTAGTTTGCATGTGTATATTGGGAAAACTGCTAAAAATGAAGGCGAGTTCTTTTGTAAGTCAACCCATGAAAACAAATATCCTTCAGATGTCCCTGAGTGCTCTGGTTAACATTGGCATTTCTAAAGGTCGGAGTGGAGTGTGTTAGAGCATATTTATGAACTGACCAAATAGAAGGTTTTAATTTTGGTCATAAATGGGCTGGAGAAAATCCAGCCAACTGTCTAGCTGATGAAACAAAAAAATCCAGCATCTATTTGTGTTATTTTCTCATCTTATAGGGTCACGGCTATGTGTGGCAGATCTCTTATGTTATAATCTTGATTCCAACTCTAGCAATACCAGTCTCTTGGGTTCAGCGATAGCTGCTCCAGCTACCTCTGCCTCCATCAGCTCCCATCAGGTAAAATGTGCTCCATTGCCAGCACACAAGCAGTTCATCTGTTTTGCTGAACTGATCCTGTAGTGAGTATGTAAATGGGTATATATACATATATACAATGTATGTACCTATATGTACGTCACTTTACTGATGCTCCTTAAATGTTGCCTGGCTTCTTCACTCAGTTTCTCTGTGTAAATGGCCCGGGGTAGATAATCTCTGACATTTGTGCACATGCAGCTCTGTATGGACAGGACATCAAGCTTACTGCTGATAAAAACTGCACAAATGCAAAAAAGCTCTCTTGAAAAAGATATTGAAATGCCTCTGCTCCTAAAATTTGGTATCATGGTAACCAGTGCCATAATCACAATGGTTTTGATTTGTTAATTTTAAGGGAGCCCAACTATAACTGAAGAATGTTAACCTCTTGTACTTTTAACTGAACATTGGACGATTCCCTGGGAAATGGTTTTAGAATGTGTTTATGCTATGAAAGAAATGCAAACCTTAATCCTACAGACCTCACGTGCTTAAATATGAATGTGCAACTGTTCCCCGTGCTTTCAGGATGGAGAATATGATTGTTCCATTATCCGTGACCATCGGTATGTATTTGTTAGGTCTGATCTCTAGATAGTGTGAAATGGTCATAGCCCCATTGAGCTCATCGCTGATTAAGATTTACCCTGCAATCTCTTAACCCGTGAAGAAAGACAGTTTAGATGGTCAGTCATGAGCACAGAGATCGCACCCGCCCTAGTAAGTGAACGACAGTGTTTAGCAGCTAAGAGTTATCCTTTTTTTATGACCAGAATTTGAGGTAATGGGACTCTGTGTATGTTTATGGCAGAGTACATGTGTAAGAATTTGGTTTCTGAGAGGATACTAAGCTCCTCAAAGGTGTCATAAATGGCCACAGGTAAAATCTGCTTTGCAGAAGAGTCTTTCTGTGACTTGCCTACATTTTGAGAATATTTCTGATATTCAGTACAAAATAAAAATTGGCTCAATTTCACGTTTAAAAATTTAATCAGTATTTAACACTGAATCTACTGATGGATAGACCCAAAATGTAGATCTGAAAAGAGAAATATTTATGTATTATGGAAAACTATGGAAGATTTTTTTTTATGTCTCAAAATAAGCCTCTTTTAGAATTTTTCATGTTTCTGTTTTTCTGACAGAAAATAATTTTCAATTATAAAAGAAAAAATGGAGAACAGACTGACTGAAAATACCACTGGGATTGTACCAGGGAAGCCCAGTGCTATTCTCATTTTATCTGGTGACTAATCAAAACCAGTGGAAGTCGATGATTCTCTTTCAAATGATCCTGTTAGACCCAGCCTGGTCACGCTCAGCTTGACCTGCAACCCGATCAGCAGCAATGGGTCTTCCTGACTGGTAAAACACATCTTAGATCGGACTTAATCAGACTTAATCTCAAGCTGAGATTTTCTTTGAGAGGTACTAAGTAAATGTGCTCTTGCTCTTCTGATTTCTGGTTTTTTAATAGCTTTAAACTGAAAGTGGGAAAACCTGGACAGGACAGTGACCAGGGAATGCTGTTACGGTCTTGCCCCAAAGTAAGCGGGGAAAAAAAGATGAAGAAAGCCAGTGGCTTTAGCCAGAGATAGAGGAAATGAATTGTCCCGAAATGGGACTATCCAGTGGCTAGGAAGCTTTTGAAACAAGTAGACGGTGAGTAAGAAATTGTCAGTCAAATACCTAATGTCACAATTAATGCGTCAAACAACTCCTGAGAGTGTGTGGACCTATAAACAGAGGTTTAAAAAGTTATTCCTTTAAAGATATCCTGTGTGACTTTAGGAGGAAAAGAATAATATGTGATGTACAACATTGACATTTTGAAATTTAGAAAACTTTTAAAATTTACTCTGTAAAAGTCATATTAATAAACCAACTGCATGTGCATAAAAAAAGTAGAATAAGGATTCATTTAAATGTCTTTCACAGTTGAAGATTCATCTAAAATAAGCTTCTTGTTAAGATTTACAAGGTTTATTTATTATTGTTGGTTTTAAAACAGAGGGAAGCTTTCATTAAACATTTTACCTGACTTTTTTTCCTTTGACTTGTCAACAAAAAATGGAAAAATTGTTATTTTTTTAATATCTATCTTTCTATGAACTATAGGCACATAAAAAACCCGAATCCATGAATCATCATAACTAATATTGTTTGGGTAATTCCAGAATTTCTGGTCTGCTGGAACAATATGTGTTAGAAACCACCACCACCAAACGGGGCAGGAAGCCTTTGAGTCTTTCTGGCATAATACACATATAAAAAGGGTAGGCAGCACTCCTAATTTCTGTTGTTTCTAGGAATCTGGCCTGGAAAGGCCCAGGATCATGTTAAACAGAACAGCCTGATACTCTGTGAGATAGATGCAAGCATTTAAGAACAGAAAATATTTGATCTGCAGAGGCCATCAGACTTAGGAAAGTAAGAGCTTATATTCTAAGTAGAAAACATATGGCTGCAGGAGTGGGTTAAGGTGACCCATCTCTGTTGTGATGGAGGTCTCTATGCAACAAGAAGACTGGAAATCCTTCCAGACGTGAGGATTGAATGTGTATGGTAACTTATATAAAAGTGTACTGACGTGCAATACTGAACCGAGCAGAAAGAGTTCAATTTAGAGAAAGATGCCATCTTTCACTTACGAAAAGGAAGGAACTACACCTTTAAAGAAGGAAGACACACGGGGGTGGGACAACATTTTCAAAGGGATGGATATTCCTACTGCAACTGGTGCTCTGATTCCTATCTGGACATGCCTCCCTCGATGTCAGCTACTTAGTAAACTGCTCTGAGTGGCATCTTACATTTTGAATGTATCCTTGTGAGACTCTCTTCTCTTCCCCTTCACCCCATGCCTTCGCCTAGGTGCAGGATCTTTGTGCTCTTCAGTCTCTGCTGGAAAATGTCACCTGTAGCATTCACTTTTCGACAATTCTTTCTTCTCAGGAGCATTTCCTTCATTTTCCTGAACATCCATTTTTTGCACTGCATTGTTTGGGTAGTGAAGGCCTTTCTTTAAATTATACCACAGACGCAAACTCTAAAAATACACAGCAGGGAAAGGAGGTGATCAGTTTAGGGTGTTCAGTTACTTCTCGCATCTGCAGTAAGATTGTGTCACAAGGAAAGTTGGGAAGAAAATAGGGGAATGCCTCAAAAAAGGATGATGGCATCACAAATGCCTGCTAAAGAAAAAAAAACTCTCTTAGACCCACACTCTTAATCAATGCACATTTTGAGCTGATTTCATGTTTACAGAAACTGATTGAAGGTCCCCTATCACCGCCGCAGCTAATTTCATTGGAATACAATGCTGCCTTAATTAAGCGAGGCATACAGCTAGTGGTGATTTGCTTTGACTCAGAAATGGAAAATCTGTTCTCAAATCCTTTAATAGTTCATGCTGAAGTTTCTGTCATTACTTGTTGCTCCTCTCAATCTTTATTATGACAAACCCTTTAAAAATGCCTAGGTAGAAAAAAGTGCCCATTAATCCTTTCAAGGAAAGACCGCCGGTACCAGATTAAGTCAAACTGGCATCTGAAACTATTCTTTTCTTTATGACACATAGTAAGTGGTCAGTAATCCACATCTTAATCTCCTTGTTGCACAGCTTGGTTTATCGTAACCGATACTCCTGTGACTGTTGCAGACTCCTATTGTGTTACCTTCGGCGTTCAGCTCTTCTTCCTGTTTTTTCCCTCTGGAATGTCTGATAAAAGTACCCTTGAAGTTGACCATAGTCTCTTGAGAAAGTGCTTTTCAGAGAAAATGTGATTTCTTTAAAGTTGTATTTATGTTACTTTTGGATTTTCCCCTGAGCAAAGTCTCAGACAATATTTCTGCTGTATGCCAACACATGAATTTTACTGCTGCTTAAAAAGAAAAATTCTTTTAAATCCTCTATTCCTGTCTGTAATTTTCTCTGAGCTGTGATTATAATTTATGGCAGTGCTTAAGTATCAATAACAAAAATAAAAAGCTGCAAGAAGGGAAATTTACCTTGACCGATATATAAAAAATTTAAACACCAGGCATTTTAACCTAGAATGGCTGTGTTTCACACAGCTGTCTCTCCAAGGGAAGAGAGGTAATATTTTGAACAGTTTTCCTGAGAAAGAGCTTGAAATTTAAAAATTCCACATTCCCTACTGGTGAAGCAAACATTTGCTATAATTGTTATTTTAGAGGTGAATAAACTGAGGCAAGGCGATATAATAGTTCTCATCTGAACTTCAGCTCCATTTGCTGATCCTCAAGTTGGTGGCAAAATTGAAGTGTTGGAACAAAAAGTTGCAAGAAGCACCCAGGTCCCAATTTTTAGTGTTTTGTGACACAAGGGCACTCGTCTTCCTTTCTTAACAGATGGATACCTGATCTACTCTTTCTAGGAAATGCAAATTTTAATGAATTTTATTAAAGAGAGAGATATAGATAATTCTGGAAAGTGTATCAGCAAAGCAATCAGAAAGCTCATGGATAAGGAGATTAAATTTCTGATTTCAGAGCAATTGTACTCGGTTGTCTGGACCTGGAGCATGGCAACTTTTACAGCACTGATGTTTCAAACCCAAGAGCCCGTAAAAGCCATGCCAGGGGATGCTACGCTAACGCTTAAACCATGGTTTGAGTTTTACTGGAGAAGAGTCCACTTCCACCATGCTTTAGCCCTTGTTCAGGGTCTCCTGCTTGTGATGCTTCAAGGGAGCAGGAGGACAGAGAGAGCACCAAATTTTGTTCTAGACACCAAGGAACTGGCCATAAATTTCAATTTCCATGCTGACCTAGTCAGATTAAGATGGTTAATTGCTGTTGAAGTGTTTGTTCTTGCATCTGACTTCCCCTCCTCTCCTACAAATGAGATTTCCGTGGTTGTTTTCCAGAACAGGAAAGTGCAACAGAGGAAAGTTTCTCTGGCGTTTTGGACAATGCAATATCACAGTGTCCTTTGTAAGATTTTCTTCACTGTAGTGTACAAAATTTATGAAAGTTTCTATGAAAGTAAAAAAATCCAATGATTTGATTAAGATGTCCAAATTCTTGAAAACATTATTTTTCAAGCAGAGTAGATCTGCACGAACCAAAACATTCTACCTTAAACTGAAATACATTCTTACATCTGGTTGAATAGAGTGGGGCAAGAATTTATGTTTAAATGTCTGCTGAACAGAGGTAGAGCTATTTACGTACCTAAAATTAAGCATTTCAAGAGCCTTTCTGAATTGGGACCTCTGGAATATAATATTCTCTAAATCTCCAGTCACCAGCCCATGAGGAAAAAAAAGGCATATTAAGCTCCAGATTTTGGAGCTTATAAAGGTTTTTATAAAAACTCAGCATCTTGATTTGTGTTCAACTACTTTAAAGTTCACATATTTCTTATTTGAACTTTGCTAGGTGCAGTAATTTTATTCACACTCAGGCTGGATTGTTTCTGCTTATTCAGATCTTATTAATTAGAGGGAACTGGACTCATGCTCACATATCCCGTTCACCCATCCTGCCCTTAGGCCAGTCAATTTATCTGGCATTTAATGAGGAGTTTTAGATTTTGCAAGTTATCAGAAGTGGGCCCTGAAAGTGTTAGCTTGTGAATTCTAAATAAATGAGCTACTCTGGGACTTGTTTCAAAACAGACAGCACACCAGCTCCTCAGTACATGTTAAATGAGTCTAAAATGCTGTGCAGTGTTATACCCAAGGTGCCTTTTTCCTTTGTACTTTGAGAATATTGCCACTATCTGCTTTAACGTCTTTCAGTTGTGTGAGAACTTCATATCTGTTGAGATATTTTGTCCATTTAATTACTCATCTTTTGGGTAATTGACTGTATCAATATTTTGTATCCCCAGCCTACCAGCTGAAGGGGGCTTCATTTAACAGCACTCCCAGCAATAACATAGTACTATTGTCAGTGCTGGTTATTTGATATCTATCAGTATTAGCACAGGTCCAGCGCTAAATGAAGGCCATAACAATCTCAAATACATATCAAAATCTCTTTGAGGTGTATATGACGTGTCTATTAAGCATATTAGCACTGCAGCATACTCTTTGATATAAAATTAATTTCAATATAAAAACACCAGCCTTTGGCTGTGATACCTGCGGCGGTTGGCTCTGTGTCTTCTCAGTGTGCACGTCTTTGGAGAACCACCTGTGGACAGGTGTCTTGGACACTGAGGCAACCACATTTGGTCACTGGTTCCACAGTGGACCATACTCTCATTATTAACAACCTCTTATTCTCTTAATGTAGACAAGTTCCTACGTTCAGGCACTTTTCTCGAGTCTCTGGGGAAGGTGTGGGGTGCTCACCATCTATCCCATGGTGTCTTTTCCTTCGTCCTACAGAAAGAAGCACAAAACATTTTTTTTTTTTGAGGAGGAGAGGAGTTCTGTATCCATCCCCTCTGTCTTCTGTTAAACAGGTTTAACCTGAGGGGAGGTAGAATGAATGCCAGAGCATCGTTTCATTCTTCATTCCACCTTCCAGAGAAATGGTACCACTTTATTCTCTAGCAAAAACATTAAAAGTTTGTATGAATGGTGGACTATTTTACAAAAGTGTTAAGTGTGAGGCACAATACTCTGCTGCAACACACATGACCACACACTATGGAAATGATAGTGCTTTGCCCACTTCAGTTAGCACAGAACTCAGTGCAGCTTTTCACCTGATATTACAACTGAGCAGTTTAGCAGACATTAATAAATTCCTATCGTTATACAAGACTAGTTAATTGTGAAGCAGCCCCTCTGGACCAAAGTCAAGCCTGAAGCCCTGTTGCGATGCATCCTGTACAATCCCAGGGTAAAAGACTGCTTCTCAGTACTTGTAAATATATGCATGTAGATGTGTTTTATTTTTCTTCTGAAAAAGAGCTGACAGGTTTCACCTCAGCTCTGTGCTAAGAAGAAGATTGCCATCTATAGCTAACTGTCCCCAACTGCACGTCCTTGCATCAGCAGGGGAGAAAGAAGAGTGGGGAGATGGCGGAGTGCCCTCCTGGAGTGGGATGTGAGCCTGTGTGGAAATGGACCATAGCTTTGTGTCAAGAACTTCTAAGTCAAAATAAAGACGTGGTCCAAAAGTTGCAATTTAAAAGTGGACGTTATTGAGAACCTTTTTATCTTGTGCTAGTTATGCAAAACTACTGATAATAGTTGTTGCCAGTCCAGGAACATTACAAGTAACCTGCAAACACACTTTTATATTACTTTCCATTTATTTGTGCTATCTTTTTGTACAGACAATGCGAAAAAAAAAACCCAAACCAAAAAAATTCCATGGTACTTCTCTGCCATGTCCAATTTAAAGAGGAAAAAACCAAATGTTAAGAATGTCATTGGGCCTTAGACGATATCCAAGTGTAATCCTCAGGCAGAAGTAACAACAGTCCATAGACGTAGGTTGCTCAATATATACAAGGAAAAGAAAAAGGAGAGCAATGTGGTTAAATCTACTCACAAACATAACAAGTGTGAACATCTGTACATACACACACAGCTCCAGATAAAAATTATTATGATTATTTATTATTAGTTATTATTTGCCATTTTAAGTGCACATTATGAGTAAAATAGATGCTATTGGTTTCTCATCAGCTTGACCATTTACTTGTATTGTATAGAACATTGTATTGTATGGAAATATTTTCTGCAAGTTTTGAGAAGTGCAAGATTTTCCCAAGGACACTGAGCTATGGAAAAGCTGGCTGGGAGTGGTAAGTACTGCTTGAACTATAAAGAGAAAAAAAATTAAATGAAAATACATTTCAAGTGCAGTATGTTTTGAATGACCTGATACCAAGAAATCATTGACCTTTACTTTTACCCCCTTGGAACTTTTCAGAAAAACTCTTTTTGCCTTCTGGATATATTTGGCAAATTTCAGGATAAAATATTCCAAACTTCATTAGCGTAAACTAAAGCTGGTGGTTTCAATGGGACAGGAAGAAACCCTGTGTATGGAGAGAGGACCCCATAAAGCTAGCAGTAAAAAGCTATTTGCATAAGAGCATTCAAAAGTTTTAGTTTCAAAAGTGGCTGTTGCAAGAATCAAGTGTTCTTTCACTTGTCTTTGATATGCAGCCAGACAGCGGCAATATGTAAAATTTGTGAACTGGTCCAACCTGAATACAAATCAAATTACCTCGGTCTTGTCAATCTAGCAAATCTTTCATCTTTTCCCTGGTCGCCTTTTCTTGCTACATTTCCTTTATCTCTGCTTGCAGTTTTAAGAAGTGAATGGCAAAGAGTCATCTTCAGTTCATCTGAAGATAAAACCCATTAAGCTGTTGTATTCACATTTAATTAATGTTTTCCAACTCTCATTTCCTATTTGCCTCCTGAAAATCTTGCCTAAAGTGCTATATGCCAAATAAAATAACTCAGGTAAGGGATATCTGATCCAAATGTTTCACAGGAGATGACTGGATAAGATAACTCTAAGGAGTTGATCATTTTTATTATTTGTGGACAGCCTTTCTAGCCGAGTTCATTCGCTGCAGACATACTCTTATCCCTTAGGGATGGATGGTGCAAACTGAGACTTTCCTTTTATTTTTCAGGCATTGTCTGATACTGACACAATTGCACTTTTATCTTTATTAATTCAGATGGTGGCAAGTTACTTCGATAAATCAGATGCTCTAATGAAATGAAAGCATCTATTTCTGCAGTTCAGCCAGCAACTTTGCAAACATTAATCCAAGCAGGACACCTGACATCAGTTCTGAGGCTGGGAAAGAGGGTGATTTTAATTTTATAAGTGGGCAAAGCAAGACAAGGCTTGTCCCAGAGGTGACAGAGGTGACCACGTACAAGATGCAGTTGATGCAGGGCTGGGGTTGCGTCTCCCAGCCCGGCATGCCAGCGAGCTGGAGCTCCCCATGCTCTCATCACTAAATGCCAGCAGCTCCCCGGAGTTCAGGCATGCAATCCTCTTTCTGTCAAGCAGACCAACGAAAAGCTGTGTAATTACTTGGCTGTGTTTGCTGCCCTGCTGAGGCTGGCACCGACAGACAAGGGAAAGCATTGAAGCAGCTGGACAAGTTGACGTCTGGGGGATGCAGGCACCAGGGATGGAGAGCTTGGAGCTGGGGAGTGGGGTAAAAAGCCGGAGCGTTACAGAGAAGGGCAGACAGGGCAGCAGCCAGGGGTTGTAATCTCAGTCTGTGATCTAGGTATGACCTAGATGAAAGAAAAAAAAAAACCAAACCAGGTCTGAATCTTATGTCGTAATATTTGTCCCAAACCACTCGCAGGGGCAGCTCGAGCCCGGTGGTTTTGCTGGCTGTGTGTTTATAGCGGCGTCCTTGTTGGAGTACCTGGTGTCAACGACAGGCAGAAAGCAGCTAGAAAATACAAGCTGCTGGTGACAACAGAAAGGAAGGTATTGCAGAATGGGAAGATGACTCATGAAAATGATATAAGGACAAAAAAGATACATACACATATATATGCACCCACATGCCCAAATGGAGTATGCTTTTAATGCTGAATATTTACTTTTTTTAACTTACGTTGCCACAGTCATCCACTATTTTCATTGTTTTATTGCTATTTGGCTGAACCAATCACACAGAATTAGGACACTGCTAAGAAAGAGTCTGAAATCCTTCCACTATAACCTTTCAATCATCTCAGGCTCCTTCTCTTTAGATCTAGGAATTTTAATACTTTTGCAAGGAGCAAGTGATAAAGATTTGAATATACCTGATATGATTAGTAACCGCCAAGGGTTTTTCTTCTCTCTCATTTTTCCCCAGTGATCATTGGTGTTTATATTCTTTATAACACATATTAGATTTTAATGTGAATGCTTGCTATAGAGATTTTTCACAGCATTAATTTTATCACTTAACCTTTGTGAAGCAGAATCACGTTGTGTTACCACTTGTCCACATTTTATTCAAACTCCATCATTAAACAACAACCACTAGGTCTTTAAAACTTAGTTAAACACTGTCTAAATTATCTAGGCTTTAGTTTAATACCACTTATGTATTGTAATAAAAAAACCTTTTATCAAACCACTAGATCAACAAAATGCCTTTCAGAGAACAGGACTTATAGGGTAAACGTATGGACTCCATGGCGGTTCATTTATTCACCACGTAGAGAGGATCAGCCCAAATTAAGCTGGGCTTTCTGACCTTGTAGAACTGACAGCTTAATTTAATAGTCATTAGAGGAAAAAATCCCCAACTTTCTTCTGACTTTTGCGATTAAATATTCATTTCTTGGTGGATTTGCCTTGTTACATTGCAGTGCAGCTTCCACAGGCTGAGCTGAACAAATTGAAATGATGTGCATGAAATCCCATTAAAACCAGTGGCCTCATCCAACAACTGGAAATTTTGCGGTTGACTGCTGAGGTGCTGCTTAGTCCCAACACTGCTACCCAAGGAAGCAGCATCTCTTTCTCAGGGGCACGGACAACTTTCTCGTTATCAAAGCCCTGCTTGGCAAAGAGTAACTCTTAATTGTTCACCGGAGCTGAGTTGCACAACCCTACATGACACATTTGGATGCAGCAACACAGCACCTCAATTAGCTTATATGCAGTTAATTAAGCATAATAGACAGGTCCTCTGTCCAAGTTACAGCAGCATGGTGTTCACCTCCGAGGATGGGTGCTGGCTCCTGCCCCTTTCGTGCGTCACCCGACTGTTACGAGACGACCCGCGACTCCATCTCTGCCATCCCTCAGGTCTCCTGCTTCCCGAGACAGCCGGGAATCGGTGCTGTGTTCGCACCGGCACAGGCGTGTACTGAAATTCCTGCCTCCTGTCGAACAACAAACTCCTGTCAGGTCTTTGGAATAAACAAGGAATTATTGAGAGCTCCACGCGGTGCCGCGAGGTCATTTCAGACGAAGGGATCAGTCAGGATTTCATAAAGTATTTATTTAGCTGACAAAGGAATTCCCAACCTCCCTTTCATGTACGTTAGAGCAGATTCTAAGTTTCCGAGACAAGGCTCCGATTGTGGCTGTCACCAAACAATGACATATTTCTTTTCTTCTCTTAAATTCTCTGTATCATTCTATATAAGAGGGCAATTTGTCTGTCATGCAGCTAAAACAGGGCCCACTCACTGCCCTCATTAAACTGACAGCACAGTTATTAGCCGTAAACGAAGCCAACAGGCAATGAATTTAGCCACTGTTTTATGGCGAGCACCAGTGAGATTTTTTCAGTAATTAATTTGATAAATATATTAATTATGAATTGAGTTGACAGTACAATCAGATTGTCAGCCTTCCAGACAGGCTCTTGTGATAAGTAGCTTTGTGATGAAGTGGTTGGATTTCAGTACCTGTCATCCTCCGGTGTCAGTCTCTTATCACTGTCCCGGCCATTCACTCTGTAATTTCCTGTGTGTTGTAATTAAATGGTGGCTTTCTGATTGGAAGTGACTCCTCAAACTTAATCTCTCATTCTCTCAGAATATATTGTTAAAAAAAAAAAAAAAAAAAAAAAAAAAGACCCTTTGTTTCAGCGGCTTTTAAAGTTAAGAAAAGGAGCTTTTTATTTCACATTTGGTTATCGCCCCGGTGGGTATTTGGGAATGGTTGTGCTGCCTTTGGCCCTGACATCAGATGGAGAGAAGCATCTGAGCTTTGCCACCATCACGGTGAGCGGTGGCACGCGGAGATGAAGCCACAGGGCAATGTCGGACCTGCCCTCCCTCTCCTGCACCTCCAGGCAGGGAGCAGCCCAGCACAGTCTGGAGGACTTTGGGAAGGGTCACTACCAGTACCTCTTGCCAGCTTTTTTTCTTTCTTTTTTTTTCTTTATGAAATTAATTAGGAATAGTGCCCGAGGTCATTTGGCTCAGGAGATACATGTCAAGATAAGAGATTTCAAAAACACCTCCTTAATAATTTAATATCAAGCTGGAATTTGGAAGCATGATAAAGAATTGTTTAGAGTTGCAAATTTAAGCAAGGCAGGAATAAGCCCTGTAAAAGAAAACAAACAACAGCTATCAAGGTTCTATGAGTTCTTCAGTTCCTATTTAAGCCTACCAGAAAAAAACCCCAAACCTGGGGACAATGTTTACCAAACGCAGGAGATGACTGTCTGCTTCCGGTTGCCTCAT
>NW_009606579.1:0-11244 GCF_000690535.1 Cariama cristata | reverse complement strand
GAAAGAGTGGCCAGGGGGTCGGGGACTGCAGCTGGTCCCCAACGTTTGGGTCCTATTGAGTCCTGGTGTCAAATAGTTCTTTGACCTTGAGCAAGTTAGGATGACCCAACCCAGCAAAAACTTCATTATATGCTTAATTTTAAGCACATGGGTACATTTTAAGCACATGGACAGAAATTGCCCCATAGAAGCCTTATTACGTACGTGCTTAATTTTAATTTTGTGCCTTTTTGTGTGTATGATGTGCTTTAATTTTAAGCACATACATAACAAGACTTCTATGGGGCAACTTGTGTCCATGCGCATATGCTGTCCAGGTGTTACATACTTGCCCCAACCCAGAACACTATTTTTTATCAATAGCCCATTTTTCACAGCACAGGGCAGAGTATCATACACAAGCTCCGGCCATTTGACCGGTATCTGCACACCAGTGTAATGAAAGTGTGCAGGTGTCCACTGGAGATGCTCACTGCTTGCCCCACCTCTGGTCACCAACGCGTTGCAGCATCTGATTTCAAGATCTTCCTGAGCACTGCTCCTTGAATAAGTTTAAGACCTTTGCTAACGTTAGACTAAGGGACTCTAGGCTGGATTACAAAATGAAAGGTAAATCAGAATCACATTCTGGCAGTCAACGTGAAGCCCAAAAAAGGCCATCCAGAGTTTGAACAGGGACCTACCGCTTGACTGTCAGGATTTGCATTATATCGTACAGCCCGAAGCCCTGCAACAATGCGTTCAGAACAGCCTTTTCGAACTTCTCAACAGGGACAGTCTTTATGGATTATTTAAACATAAAAATATACAGCTTTCTGGATAAGAACCATTTTAGCCTTAAGGGACTCATACTAAGTATTGTATTGTAGGAAGATCTATAATTGAGCATGTTAATACTGATATGCTATTGTTTGAGATAAACTTCACCATGCGTGAGCCCGTAATGCAAATTATGCCTTAAAAAGATCAATTTAAAGACTCTATTGTATCATTTTACTGATTTGCAGATGCATCCACACTATAATCCAAAGCAAGCAACCCCTGCACACTGTTGAAGAGACTATTATTCACTTTTAAAGATGCTTTACATTTTGCAAGGTATGTTTTTCAACCAAACCCTATAATCACATGAAAAACATATTTTAAACAAACTGGTTTCTTTATAAAGCATCTATGCCTAAATTTGATTATCTTAAATGAGATTATTACTTACTAAAATCACCAAAAATCTTAATAAATATTAATTAAAGTGGTGTTAATTGTCTTTTAAAATCCGTATGTGTCTATATTCTTACTTTGAATATAGCATGTATTCTCTCTGTCTATATGGAAATCTTGCATCATGGAACTGAAATTTTCCAGTAAGCTTTGAATTTTCTTGTTACTGAATGTGAGCTTGTGGCCAATATTCTCAATTTCTCTCACATAGCATAAAGAAGTACATTCAATAAAAAATGTATGTGGTGGCTCAAAAATTGTAAGAAAAAAATAATGGCATATGACACACTTGTAAGGGTGATTGGGTGCCTCTCTCTGCACACTGGATAATGTTCTTTTAACAGCTCTTTCTGTGTATTAAATAATGTCAAGTTGTTAGATATTCTTACTTCCTTACTTTTGGGGTTGTCACTGATAGAAGTTATTCCTAAGACAAGCTACTGAGGAATTGCACCCTGATAGCTGAATTCAGATTTTTTGCTTTATTTATGGTATATTTTTTTCTCTTAAACGTAAGCTTTAACTGCAGAGCAAGATTTTCTTCCTGGTAAATGAAAAAGTGACTTATTCCTTAGAATAAGGCTAGGGTTGCCCGCAAGGAAATACATCTTTATCATGTCTGAAAAATTCTAAAGCAAACTGATTATGTGTCACTTGATAAAGTGCTGGAGAAGAATTATAGGTGTGTTCCTGTTCCCACTAAAACCAACAGCAACTCTGCTGCTGCAGCAACAGCTCCCAACGCATCCTCTTTATTCCCAAGCCATTGGGTGTAGCGTGGCATCGCCAGCAATGCCAGTTGCGCGGAGATTGTAATTATTCAGTAAGGAAAGTGCTCAGTATTTCCTGAGTGAGCTTTTAATCCTAGTTTGAAGTCATTGCTGCCATTGTAAGGTCCAAGTGGAAACTGTGGTGCTTTTGTGCATCTGTCAGATGCCGCTGCTTATTACAGAATCAGGAATGATAAATATGCAGAGGGCTTTGATGTGAATATCAGCTTGAACTCCCCCAGTGCTCAGGTAGAAAGCAGCTGAAGTTATTGTTTTCATCTTTCATGAGAGGTTGAACAGATGCTTGAAAATAAATAGGACCTGATAAAATGATAAAAATCCTGGGGTAAAAAGCATGACCTCGGTTCACAGTCCCTGCTGCACACCTAGCCCAAACTTAAACTATTGCTGCAGCTGATGTATAACTCCAAGTATTGTACAGAACTGTCCATTCAGTAATAGCAACATGCAACCACAACAGTCATAAAATCCACATTATCTGTCCAGATTAACGACTAATCTTTATCTTCAACTGGCCGAGAACAGAAAGATTTTACAACATTGGTTCCATCATCTGCATGGATGAGGGTACGGGACCTCTCTTTGAAGGGAAGGATTACGGCAGTCAGCCCAGACCCTGACTTCAGCCTCTAGATGTGACACGGACCTGTCAGGTCTGTTTGTGGGAGTAAGTTAGGATCCAAAAGAGTCTTGAGGCACCCAAAGGACAAGTGAGCTAGAAATTAGATGTGCATACATTTGTCTGCATAGGTCCGTGCGGGGCTGTAGAGAGTTAGCCCAACTAGCTCTGAGTCAGCCAACAAATATCAGAGAAATATAACCATGCTAGTGTGTGATCCTCTCTGGAGAGCATCAGTACTTATATGTATTCTGCTTCTCAAATATTTGGTCCATCTACAAGTCTGTCTACACCTTTCTTTTTTTATTTTCCACATCTTAATTTGTGCTCACTGATAAGGAGTGGAGCAGCTGGCAGTTCGCATAAGTCCTTGTGATGAGGCAGGGACATGGAGTTCCTATCTTCATCACGGCTTCTGAATAAGCCGCTTACCATTGCCATTCCTTATTAATTAAAGGCATTAACAGCAAATCTTTGAAATTTTACCTCTTGGCTACAGTGAGGTGCATAGTTTGAATGTCTTTAATGATGTTTTGAATGAGAAAAGCAAGGTGTGAGGAGGAACTAACGCTGATGGTGAAGCAGTACTGTAGAAATAACCTCTCCTCCTGTTGCTTCTGTACTTGTGTTTCTTAAAGCAGATTGTCAGTTTCCTGAAATATACCCTTGTTTTCTGACTCATACAACAGCTAAAAGCCCTATGTGTTTGCCTATAAACTTTCTTAGTAAATGCTTTCCAAATTCAGAAATACTGACCTTTTGAGTAACAGGTCAATGGCAGCCACAGTTCTGACCACAAGGAACAGATCAAGATAATCTCTCTAGCATGTTATGTCATCTGATTTTTACATTACTGGTCCATAAACTGCTGTCACCTGCCTTATTTATGGAAGGGACTTCTTCTTCTAACAGGGGAGTTGGTGACTGAGTCATGCTTTCAAAGACCACCAAGCCCAAAAGATCATTATCAGCTCATAGTCATCCCTTGATGATTTTTCTAGTTTAATTATTGACATGATGGGAATATATCATCTAAGTCCAGCTCTTCCACACTCTACTCATTTCAGTCTGTCAACAATAATGCACAGACTGAAGAAACTTTTATTTATCCTAGGGCAACGATGCCAGTGCATTCACCTTACTGTTTTCTTCAAACATGCATCCAGTGCTGGATGGTTTCCCAGTGCTCTCTCACAGGTCTGTCCTCCTGCCCAAATCCACCGTTATTTCCTCCCCTCCTCTAGGATCCAGTTTCCAAACAAGTCTTGCAATCTGTGTGACTTTATATCATCAGCCGACTCACCCGCATCTATTTGTCATGGGAGGTTTTTCCTGGTGAGAAGGGTGGAAGTGCGGATGGAGAGCCTTCTGCCTCCACCTTCTTGGGCTTCTGCCGGCTGCCACCAGCACGTCCACAGAAATGCTGTGAGCTCTTAGCAGAGGGCTCTGGAATGAAACTACATGGCAGTGGGACCAAAGGGAGAAAAAAAAGAGAGGAGAAACATAAAATGAAAGGGTTTTCTCATTCTTTGTTGCTGGCCATAAGCAAATCAATATAATTGTCTCATTAAAATGAATGCAACTTAGTTCTTATCATTTTCTAATAAGGTTTTATCTCCTGAGCTGCATACTCTAGTCCACCATGGAAGAAATAGGAAAACAAGAGGTAAAGGGTAGGAAACTCAAGGAGGAAAAGGTAAGTCAGAACATCAGTAAAGAAAAAAAAATATATATCACCCTGAGGTACCGGTCCACAAAAATGCTTTACAATAGTTGAACACAAAATCAATTCAGAAATAGAGTATATCACAGTCCATAAATAACATGTCCAATCAGAAAAGTGTGAGGGGAAAATGACAAAAAGAAAAAACATTCTTCCAAGGGGGCATCAAGGAGGAGGGGAGGGTGCGAGGAGCATGCCTGCTCTTTGGAGGAGGAGAGCTTGCTCGAGTAACACCTTTACTCAGCCAGACCTCGGGCTCGAGAAAGGAAAGGTCACTGACGCCTTCTGTTCTTGCCTAATCTGCTGTGAACAGACGATAATCTGGCCCTCACTGCATGTCCAGAGAAGGGCTAAAGAAGAACCAGTTCAGTACAGTGTATGCACAAATAGATATGTCCATACATGGCTCAGGACATCTCCAGGTGGAGAAAATTCCAATAGCATCAGGGGTAGCATCATGTGTGTGTGCTCTGTGCATGCTCTTCAGCTGGGGAGGGAGCCCTGGACCACCAGCACCTCCGCTCTGACCCAGTCCAGCCCCTCTCACCTAACTGGGCATAGCAGTGGTGAAATGTTCTGTGGGGTTAGCTTATGGTTGGGCTTTTACATTCCTCCTATGTTCAAGGCAGCTGCCTTTTATTTCTGCCACCCAGGTAAGACTCAAGGCTTGAATGAATAATCATTTTTAATGTATATATTCATGCGACTCCTCCAAAGAAAATCTTGTCCAGGAGTCATCTTATTTCTTTCTAGTAAACATATTTGATTAAATGTATGTAATATTCTTTAAGCTGAATCAAGATAAAATAAAATACAGCTAAGAAAAATTATCAAGGGTCATGTTTTAAAGACTGTAACAAATAAAACTCATTTCAGTCATGGTTTACTGACACTGTGAGAAATAGAAAGGTATTATTTTGCATGTACAGCCAGCTGGGCAGAGCACGAAGTGTTTGCTTAAAGAAAAAAAAGGCTTTTCATGGATGCTGCTGGGTACTCACAGCAAACTGCAATTGTCCTAAGTAAAGAGCGTTGTGGTTTCAGGTTCAGCTCTACACGCTTTACATCTGTTACATGCAACCACCTAAACAGCTCAAACCCTGCCTTTTACACTCACTGTGATGCTGCAAGGCCTTTCAGTGGCCAAGTGTCTGCAATAGATACCCCAGTCAACACTTAGACTTCTACTTTACCAGACTGAGAGATATGTAGATAGATATATACAATAATATTTTTTTTTTAAGGTAATAAGACATTCTAAGTAACGCCACCACTGGAAATTTGGTCTTGTGTAGACAGACTTCAGGTTTTAGTTTCTTAGAAGAAAAGGTTCTGAGTCAGGCTAAAGCTCAGTGAGGTATAGAAGTGGTTTTATTTTACAGCATTTTTGTAACTTTTAGCACAAGTAGTTCAGCCAACTGATGTTAGCGCTTGTGTAACTCCAAGGTCTGTAGTTCATACTCTTCTGTTTATACAAACTGCCTAGGGAATATGGTCACATGTTGAAAACATTGCCTGTCATTCAATAAAATAGGTACAGCTTCCCTTATGGAAACGAAATCCTGGTTTTGGTAGATGTAAGTTTTATTCCTGTTTGTAACATCCAGTCCCATGGTGATCACAGTTCATTATTTCGTTTTGCTAGGACTCACTGTTCTCGGGTTGTGGAGAACCGGCACTAAAGATATTTGGTTCTTAGCACGTTGACATCTGAGGACCAACACTACTAGTGAAATGTAAGCCATTACTTTTATTTGTCAATGCCAGACAATCATACCACTATCAAATTATTCCCTTTTTTTACCTACTAATCTGCAAATCAGTCAAAAGTTTTTTTTTTTTTAATCATACAAGCTACTTGCATAAAATGAAACCCATGCAAAAGGTGATTCTGGTAACCTCAGACACCATGCAAGTCCTGCCACACATTGCAGCACGTGTCTCCATTTTTCCTGATGGAAATACATGCACTCTGCCTGCAGGAAATGTGAGAACCAGCTTAGGTCGACCAAGAGTTGATTTAACTACCATCAGGAATCTAGCTAGATCAAAGATTGTAATTGCCTTTTGTTTCTCGTGTTCTTCTCATTCCCGGCTTTAAGGTGGGTGAGAAACAGAGGGGATCAGCTATCGTGGTGGTGACTGTTCCCCTGAATTTCCCAGGTTTGAATAAGCGACAGCACTGAACCGAAATTCTGAACCTTCTGAGGTTCATCCATCACTTTTACTAAATTACCTCTTCATTCTCTTTTCTGCTAAGAATCTAATTTTTATAGCACTGTAGAGAATTTTTATAGCACTGTACTTTATCTTGTCACAGTATTTTTTGTCATTATTTTCATCTCAGTGAACTCTGGAATGATACTAAATAGACTGTGTGAGCTTGACTGTAAGATAACGAGGGAGGTGTACATTTGCAAATGTTAACAGCTTACCCTCCTAGCCTTTTGCCTGGGAAGTCAGGGTTTGTAGCCTTCTCGGGCAACACACGGGGAAATTATCTATGTTTAGCCTTGCTTCTTTTGCCAGCAAAGGGTCAGATCAGATGTCTCTTTTTTCTGGCAAGGTAGCACCTTCAGGTTGGTGAGACTCTGATTTCTTTGTGATACAGAGAAAGCTGAAATGAGCTGCTAAAGTTTTAGGAATTAGATGGGTGTATGCCCATGCAAATCTGAAGTGCTCACGAGGTGTGTGTCAGTATTTGCACGTCTGGGGTCAGGGTCTCATTTTTTACAGTCATAGGGCTACAGAGAACCCCTGTCCCAAACTACTTTTTATTTAAAACAACTGGGAAGAGATAGGAAAAGGGGATGAAGTGAGTTATGTGAGGTCACATATGAGCCTGTTGGCCACTTTCGCACTGCGTGTGTCTGCAAACAGCTTCCTCATGGTCTACGTTCGGAGGAAAGGTTTAGTTCTTCGTGTCTGCATAGCTAATGCTTAGGAAGGTGTATTTAGCCAGCCCTGCCAAGTCTCCGGTCACCTTGCCCAACACCCCAGGAAAAGTGTTTTCCAGGCTGAGGGGTGGAGAGGAAGAGGCAGCAGAAAGGAAATTTGGCATTTTTCCCTCATCCAGTTTTCTCTGCCCTCTCTCATCCTAACCTGATGCCAGACCCAGTAAAATGATGGTTTTCTAAAATGAAACCAAATAAATGTGTGCAGAGGTCAGGGGTGGCATATTTAGCTAAAGATTTTAGTTTTGTTAAATGTTCACCCAGCCTAAGTCATATATTTCATTCACCTGAATATACAATCCTATGCAGAAAGCCTAGAGGCAGAAAAGTCATTTAGAGTTCCACATCCATAAAAATTTGTTCAATTAATACACTCCTGCATGAGACAGCTAGATCTTCACCCCCTATTACATCTCCTTCATCCTTCCTCCGGTAGCAGGGAAGGAAAGTAAAACTGCCGACGGTACAGCCAAGGGAAGGCATCCAGGGCCGAGAGGGACGGGAGGCAGAGGGCTGTGTGCTCATCTGATGGGCTGACCCAGGCTGGAGGCCAGGTGTCCCCCAAACCACTCTATCATTCCCCTCCTCAGCTGGGCAGAGGGGAGAAAATACAACGAAAGGTTCCTGGGTCGAGATAAGGACAGGGCGGGATCACTCACCAATTACCGTCACAGGCAAAACAGACTCAACTTGGGGAAATTAGTTTAATTTATCACCAATCAAATCAGAGTAGGATAATAAGAAAATAAAACCCAGATCTTAAAACACCTTCCCTCTGCCTCTCCTGTCTTACTGGGCCAATGGGCTGGGCCTTGGCCAGCGGTGGGTCCCTCTTGGAGCTGGCTGGCGTTGGCTCCCTTGGACATGGGGGAAGCTTCTGGCAGCTTCTCACAGAAGCCACCCCTGTAGCCCCTCTGCTACCAAAACTTGGCCACACAAACCCACTACAGCTCAGCTGGCCACCCTAAGGCTGTCGGAGCTGCGTGTAATTATGAGCTGACCTTTGGAGCAGCCGAGGACATCAGCCACCCACCGCAGCAAAGGTGAGCTCCAGAGTAAAGCCGTTCCCTTCCCACACAGAGCAAACAGGTATAGCAGATGCAGACATTAAATGTAGCCAAGCAGCGGTGGATGTCCCCAAATATTAGATTGTGGAGAGAAATCTTCCTACCCAAGGGGAATGATGGAGATGCAGGGAGCAGACCGCATTTTCTAGACTGGTGGAGTGAAAGAGGAATCTTGGGCTGAAACTCATCACAGGAGCTAACATAATCCCACGGGTTGCCCTGTTTTACAGAGAGGGTGCTTCCAGCAGGTACCTTCAGGCTGCTGCCTCTGAGCGCCTTCTCAATTCATCTCTACTTTCCACCTCTGCCTTTCAAAACTGGAAAACCTCAGGGAAAATATTTATACAAAGTCACCCTAGCTCTGCAAAGCAGTAACAAAACAAAATGATGTCTTCAATAACAGTGCCAAGCACAGGAACGAATCGTATGGATATAGTCACATTTATAACACGGACAGCCAAGAAGTTCTCTGTAGATGTGTGTTGTACATCTTCACAGAGAGCTGCCTGGTAGCTTGGATCCCGTGAAGTGAGATATCAGCAATGATTCACTTTGGATGCATATATTGGGATTTCCTCCATTAGTGACCGAGGTGCAGGGAAGATAGACAGGGAGCAACATCGCATCGCAGTGTGATTGCACTGCCCCAGGTAGTGCTCCTCAGATACACGTAGGGCAGAAATCCAAGAAAACACATGAAGGTGGGTTATCTCAAACACAACACCATTATCCTTCTCTCCCCTAAGCCTGCAGAGGAACTGGACAAGAGGCAAGTATTGGTACACTGGGAGCCAGAGAAGGGCAAAGGAAAGATCTGACAAAACCCCGACCATCACTGCCTTGCACTGCCCTCCCCAAGCCCGGTGGGAATCGTGTGTACTTTGTACAAGGTTGCTTTCCATCTCTGGTTCATGAAACTTGAAGTAGTTTGTGGTCTGCTACAATGTGGTTTGTGGGAGGTAAAAAAAGGGAGAAAGCCTATACCTTTTTTTTTTTTTTTTTTCCCCTCGGTAAGGCTGTATCTCCTGTATCTGAAAGAAAAAGGTTGATGTCTCTTACTTGACCTGAAGCTGCGGTAACCTCCCCATATTGTAGTCTGGGCTGCGGCATCACCAAAATCCTATAGACAAATCCCAACATCAATATCAGTGGGATTAACCAGGCAGGAGACTAGAATCAAGGCAGGATTTTCTCTCTCTTAGGATTTGGGAATGAGTCAACCAGAGACACACCTTTGCCTGGCCAGGACAGGAGTCCTGGAGGGCAGGAGGGCAAATATGAAAAAAGAAATTGGAAAAGGGACTCCTAATGCAAGTTTGCAATCTGCAACATTTAGAAAAGGCCTGAGGTTTCCATCCCTAAGGTTTCCAGGTTTTGATTGCCTGGAGCTGCAACACAGCTTGAAACCAGTCTGGTTTTACCTAGGATCAAGCCTAGCTAAGGAAATGTCCTATGACCATCAGTTTGCTGACATGGCTTGCTGCAAATGCTCTTGAGCAAGAAAGCTTAAATAACACCAAAGTCACACTGAAAAAGACCACGAAGGTTCGAGTTGTCACAACTGAAGTAAGAGGACTAAGAAATGCCAAAAGGTTTCACAAGACCCATGCAGATGGTCAGTTCAGCATAAAAATAGCTTCCCCCTTCTATCCAGTCGTGCCTATAGCAAGGCTGCGTTACAAGAGTTGCCATCTGCGGAGGCCATTGCTAGCAAGGGCGACAGCACGAGTACAGCTGTACCATTAGCAGGCAAAATTTTCAGACCCATTTCTGAGGTTTGCATTCCCTACAGGAAGGCTGCACGGCTTCGTTAAGCTCCCTACATCTGCTTTGTACCAAGAAGCATCAGCACTAGGACAGGGTTTGACTTGGCCTTTGTAGGGACCAAAATAACTTCTCGCAGTGTTAGGAGAAACGTGTAAAGAGAAGAGCCCTCACTGATGGTTATCCCGGTCCTCCTCCTCCTCGCATGGTTAAGCATCATCATCCAGACCGCCAGGGAAACATTGAATTGTGCACCTTCCTTATTATTATAGTGTCTAACAAATATCTGTCTAAACTTTATCCAGATGGGTACTTTTATTGGTTGCCTGAAGTACTCAGGGCTACCATGTTCCTCCAAAGTCACATTTGTTATTTATTTTACTGGTATTCATTTGAAAAGCCTCCTGTCACTAACTTGTTACATTTTCACGCGTGTCCATGCTGGTGTTCGTAATTGTCCGGTTTCTCAAATGTACTCTATCTATTTAAATCTTCCAGTCCCTGTTTCTTGTCTTACCTGCTGTACAGAGAGAGCAGAGCCAGGGAGGGTGGAGGTGATGACAGTGGGTTTTTTTTATCTGTAAATCTCTGGGGGGATAAGGTTGCATGGTTTGCAATTAGACAACCAGGTACTGTGGCAGAGGACATAATTTCCTTCAGCAGGTTATCATTTTGAAAAAATCAGGAACCTTTTAATATACAGTATATCTCGCTGAATCTATTGTGGCTTTCTCTTAGCCAGCTTAAAAGACTGAGTTTAATGGCCTTTAAGTCTTCTGACAAACACAAGGGTTTAAGCTGGGCTTCTTTACCCTCTTCTTCATAGCCAGCTTGCAGCCGCAGTGTGAGCACTCTGTAGTGCAGAACGCAGAGCTGGGCTCCAAAGGCAGCTCCCGGCTCTCGCCGCTCAGACCCTGCGGAGAAAGGCTGCTTAAGCTGGGCTCCCACAGCAGCTAAGCCAGGTCCATCTTACCAAGGCTAAGCCTCCACTTTTGGTGGCATTATCTGTGTAATGGCCATCAGATACAGCCCAGCGCTGGGTTACTGGAGGTTATCTTTTGAGGCAGAAGAAACATAGTCACATTTAGGAAAGGACCTATGTGACAGA
>NW_009606578.1:44980-56702 GCF_000690535.1 Cariama cristata | reverse complement strand
GAGTCCATTACTGAGTGGACCGTGACAACGCTACCACAAAAACCCACCCAGGAATGTGCTGATTGTCTCACCAAGGGAGGACCAACAGTCACACGGTCTTGAGATTTGAATTCTATGTAGTACCACCAGTTGCTGAGTGTGGGGAGGGAAGGAGCACTAAGAGATCATCCAGCAGCAAGAGGACTTTCAGGACAGGGACAGCAGAAGAAAATGCAGTGAAAGGGGTAGAAAATTGGTTAGAAAATGGGGGGATGGAGAAGACAGAAGAACAACGCTCTTCTTTCTACAGCTGTTTGTCTTCCAGGTTTCTTGGGCTGTCCATTTTGCAAGGTCCAACTTGGGAACACCACAGAAGCCAGAGAGCAACTATAGAGTATAGAAACCTGGGCAGAAAGCCACTGAACAGTCACAGACCCAACATGGAAAACCAACCAGCATCTCTTTGGCAGGAAAGCTCTCCATGGTGACTGTAGTGGGAGGGAGAATTCAAAAACAGTGCCTAGGGTGAGACAGCACAACACACAAGACAGCAAGATATACAAGAGAGAAATAAAACTGGCACAGACTACATTCACAGCCTTAAGAAGGTGGTGCTGATACCACCACTGTTGTCCTGCTCCCTCCTCCCCCATCTCGGTATCGTAGGTCCCCTGTGAGCAGAAGGGATGCTGAATGAGCCGATCTCTGCAGAGGTATTAGCAAGAGGAAGTTTCTACAGTCTTGGTCGCAAGGCAAAGCATGAAGAGCACGGTCAACCACCATACGCAGAAAGGCAGATACTGTTAGTCATCCAGCAGTGCTGGATGCTGTGTGGACACTTCCAAGAGGGATGTCCCACTTTCAAGACAGCTGGACATCTTCCAGACCCTGAACCAGTCTTGCTGTGCCAGCTGGAAAACTCTCCTTTTGTTCTGGAGCTGACTTCTTGCAAATCCTTCTTCATCCCCTCCAAGGGGGCAAGGACAGGGGAAGATGTACATCTCTGACACCTTGGAGGAGGGCTGAGAAGAAGGTATCAAATTCTACCTCTCTGACATTATACTACTATAACTAATTAGAATATCAGGAAATGGATGATGAAAGAGGGCAGCAAAATGAACTACAGGAAAATAAAATACCCAGACTCTCAGCTGACTATAGGTTAAAGCTTCCTAGTCCAAGAGGCACACTAAATCAGGGGATTGTCTCCCAGAGGAAGTGCCATAGTTTAACAGAGCTTGACTGGACAAAAGCCACTAGATGTGTGAACAGGAACAAGCCTGATTCAACAAGATGGATTGCTCTGAACTCTATCACTCTTTTCCAGCTTCAATGTCCCATCCTAAGATTTCCCTTTGTTTTCTTTCATGCCCAGTCCTCATCACTTCCTTAAGCCCAACTCAACAAAAGTTCCTCTTCTCAGTTAAATTTTACATCCCCAGGACTTCTCACCACCTACCCCCCCCCAAGTATGCTATTCTTCACACAATATCCCATTCCATTTAAAGGAAACCCCAACCAGTCATTCACCACCAGAATTATTAAGGCATGTGGTCTTTGCTGAAGCAAATTATAATTTTGTATTTTTAAATAAATGCAGCTTGCTTCCAGTCACAAACAGATTGCTTCTTAATTGAACTTGGGAGGTGAATTATATGGTGAATTAGGAAAAAAGAACAACTCTGTATATACTGAATTGTTCCCCTAAGAGGGAGCTGTATGGGATTGAATTGCAAATGATGGCACCAAACCCGACAGCCGGGCCCCCTCTCCTGCACCCGGGCTGCTGACCTCTGCCGTGCTGCAGTGTCATTTGCACAGGCTGCTTTTCCAAGCTGTGAGCACATTCTTTCCCAGAGATCAGTGCAAGCCTTGGTTTCTTATGCAAAGGAGACGTTTGAATAAACTAGTGTGACTAATGAAATCTACAACATCTTTGCATATTTTGTCTCATTGTAGCTGATGAAAAGAGAGAGCACTACACAAAGGCCAGATATGGGTGTGTAGATATACCAGATACATTCAAACGCTACTAATCTTACCAGTATAGACAGGGAGCACCCATACACTTCTCTCCCACAAAGGTGTTTTTGAATCATACATGAGAGTTTTGGAAGATCCTGTTCCTATTCACTTGAGCTTTTAGACATTTCCTATCCTTATGATACCTAAACATATCCCAAAGACTAAAGTGACTTGACAGGCATTTAGTCCTCTGTTCTAATTCTTCCCAAGAGAAGGCTAATGCAGGATCCTAGCAAAACAAAGATAAGTAACTGACATGCCATAATCAACAAATAAGGAAGCCAAGAAATGCACCTTGCATCTGGAAGCAGCTACACGCAGGTTGCAGGCAACATGCAGGTCCTGTTGCTCCCTCAACACGTTCCTGAAGTTGTACCTCTCTGTTGGACTATTCTATCAGATCCGAGAGCAGAACGGATTCCAGCATTACTGGTCCAGAGCATGAAATGCCCGCATATGTGTTGTCCGAAAAACGGACTTGTGCCTGGCGTGCAACAAACCAATTCCACACACTCAGGAGAGATACCGTGTTTATTCGGGCCCAGGTGCTCGGTGGACTTTTCCACAAATCAAGCACACCAACAGCAAGTTCCAGTGTCCCTTCTATACACAAAAATCAGGGATTAGTATTTTTCCAGACACACCTGCTAAATACTGATTGGTTAGTAATTTACATATTGCTTATATAACATTTCTATATTATGCATAAATTTCTCATAAATTTCCAGGACTTACATACCTTAAGTCCCTTCATGAATCCCTTATTGTTAATCAAGGTCATCTTGACCAAGGTTGAAAGTAAGTTAGGCTCAAAGCAAGGTTATTCAAAGCCTTGTAATTATTAATTATTGTTACCAGTAGCAGATGTGAAATACATTATATCAATTCCTCCCTTTCAGACTTATGTTAAACCAACATAGTCTCATACTATCCTTTACAGGTATTTGGTTTACAAAGAGGTATACACTGAATCAAACAACGTTACAATAATCAGAACTATGACAAATAATGCAAACAGAAAAAAGCTGTTTCAACTAATTAAGATTGGGAAGCCGTGAGAGTAACCAAGAAAGGTCTAACCTTTCTCATTCCATAACTTTAGATGCCAACTCCTTTATTTGCTGAATCTTTTCCTCTACTAACTGTGAATCATTTGTCAGATTAAAACAATACATTCCCTTAGAGTTCTTCACAGCCATGGTTATGTCTAAGGCGTAGGTAATCGATTGCAGCTCTGTTCTCAAGAGTAGCTTCTCTTACCTGCGTCATTTTAGTCCCAATAGTTGTAAGCATCTGAGAAGTATAATTTATATCTTTTACTAAGGCATAAGGAATTCTTTTTATTGTGTGATAATTCATAGCCACTCCAGTTCCAGGTACTAATATATCTGTGTCTGACATTTCACTTGATCTATATAAAGTGACTTGAGAGTCACAGTCTTCGGGCAGATGATGTGCTTCTCTTAAACCATTTATCACGTTCTAAATCTTCTTTATTTAATAACAATGGGGCCATCTTTCCTAGGGAGCATGGTCCTCCAGTGGCATTTGCTGGTATGCAGGTACACACTAATTGACCACATAATAAAAACCAGCCTATAGGTAATTTAGTATGTGCCCAGGTGTAGAATTTATATCTTTTACTAGGGCACAGTAATCATTTACTTAATTTGATTAATACGATTATTCCCTCTACAATTATAAGGATACAAACAACAAATATTCCTTGTATACAATCCAAATGAACAAATGTTTCAGCAGCATTCCAGGTGCCATTCATTAACTGTGTTTTAAAGTGAGTTTCAATGACCCCTTCTCTTAGGCCCTGATGTCCACAGTTCAGGGGATGCCTTCTTTATTCTAGAGTAATGAATCCAGGATTCTATCCTCCTAAGTTTCACAGCAGTGTTTGTAGTCAGCAATACTTGAGAGGGTCCTTTCCACTCTTCAAGTGTATTGTCCTTCCACGTCCGTAGATAGACTTGGTCTCCAGGACAAAAGGGACACAGCGGGAATTTAAGGGGTACAGGTGTTCTTAGAAGTATGTATCTGTGTAGGAAACTCAACACCTTATTTAAGGATAAAAGATAGTCAGTTAGCACTTTTTCTCCCACTATATGCATTTGTTCAGGTCTTCCTGTCAAATTGACGTTACAACATTTGCCATATAGAATTTCAAAAGGGCTTATCTTTTCTCTACCTCTGGAAGTCACTCTAATTCTCAATAGAGCGTCTGTAAAAACTTCAGCCCAATTTAACTGAGTTTCCTGGCATAATTTAGAAATTTGTTTCTTCAATGTTTGATTCATTGTTTCTACCTGTCCACTGGATTGTTGTCTCCAGGGGGTGTGTAAATCCCATTTGATCCCTAGTATCTGGCTCATATTTTAAAAAATTTTGGCTATAAAATGTGGTCCTCTATCAGAGGACATTCCTAAAGGAACCCCAAACCTTGGAATAATTTCCTTTAATAAATGCTTTGTTACTTCTTCTGCCTTGTTAGTTTGACACTGGAAAGCTTCAGGCCATCCAGAGAAGGTATCCGCCAATACCAATAAATATCAGTATTGGTTACACCTTGGCAATTCTAAAAAATCTACTTGCCATTACTCACCAGGAATTAGGCCTTTTCTTATCTCTCTCCAGGAGGGGTCAGGTTTGTATTTTTGGATTGTTCCTAGTTTATTTAATAAATCCCATCCCAAAAGAGGCAATAGGCACTCTGGTAAATATAAAAATTCATGCATCACTGTTTTTCCTCCAGTTTTACATTTCAATGGTTTTAAGAATGGTTTGACCTCTTGCTTTCCTGTGGCTCCATCAACGGACATAATAAACTTACTTGAGGGTCCTTTGCAAGTATTTGACAGAATATTTTGCTCCCATATCCAATAAAAATTTAATTCTCCAGCTTTACTGGAACCAGGGACTCAGCTGAGTTCTCTTTTCCTGCCCCTGATCCCCATCATTCAGAATCAGTTCCCATCACAAGCAAGTCAGCTTCAGGGGTATTTCCTGGGGCATACTGGCCTTTCTGTTTTTCGGACACTCATTCTTTCAGCATCCTTGCTCTCTGCATAAGGCACATTGATTAATTCCTAGAGGTACTGACTGTCTGATCGTATTTCCATGTCCTATTCCCCTGACTTTTTCTCCTTGCCCTCTCGGAAGTCCCCTACCTCAGGCTGACACATGGGCTCAGGCAAATGCAGCTGGCAAAATTGCAGCTTTTTGCTTTCCGTCTTTTAACTCTCTCTTTTAATTGCTTTTTTCTCCTCTTTGTCTCGATTTTTATAAACTTCATACGCAATCTCAATCGAGAGATGGTCATTCCAGTGATTCCATTCACTTTTTCTAACTTTTGCCTAGTATCAGGGGCCAATTCTCTGACAAATAAGGTAATAAATACTGCCTTATTTCCTTCACTTTCATGGTTCAGATCGGTCCATTTTTTTGCTGCCTCACACAATCTTTCATAAAAAGCTGAGGGGTCTTCTGTTTTTCCTTGAATTATTTGAGTTAATTTGGTGAGATTCTTTGGCCGGTTTATCCCATGTTTTACTCCATATAGTATCAATGACAAAACAATATCAACAGTTAACTTTCCTGTACCTGTGTTAGGGTTCCACTTGGGTACCTGAGTGGGTATAAAATGATCTGGACCATCCCTCACATTTAATCTTTCATTTTCCAATTTGGCCTTTTCCGGCACCATTCTTTTTTCTTCTGGTGTTAACAAATTATTTAATAACACTTGTATATCCTCCCAATTTGGATTATGATTTTCATAGATCATCTTAAAGGAGTGGTACATTTCTCTGGGTTTTCTCTATATGATCCAGCTGACTCCTTCCAAAGCATTAAGTCGGAAGTAGCAAATGGTACTTTGACAAACACCAGATCTCCCCCTGAGCCAATAGCCTGTTGAAGAGGAGCTAATAATACAGAATTTTGTTGTGTTTGAGTTCTTCCTGCTATAGGGCTAAAATTCTCACTTCCCAAATCATTGTTTCTATTATTGTTGTTATTATTTGGAGCCACTAACAACTGCAAGTCTTCCTCTTCATCACTCAGCTTTAAACATCTCTTTTCAATGCTACATGCTGAACAACAATGGCAATCTGAATCTTCATCCTCCATTGTTATCATTACATTTGAATTGGAATCTAGGAGTTTACACTTTTTCTTAGTTTCATGGTCATTTCTCAGAATAAAGAATAAATCAACATAAGGTACCTCATCCCATTTGTCTTGCTGTTGACAAAACATTAATTGTATAATAGTATTATATTTCAGCGATCCTTTCTCAGGCCATTTTTCCCCATCCTGTAACTTATACAGTGGCCACCATTTAGTACAACATTCAGTCAGCCGCTCCTTTGTTAACAGATCTCCTCCAAATTTTCCCCAGTTTCACAATACACCCAAGAGGAGAACAAAAAATTCATTTTAGATGGTTGAGTTCCCATTTTTTTACCCAAAAAGAATATTCTGATCCACAATTTCATATACTCTATTTGTCACTGTCACACATATATGAATTTATCTACTTTATCAACAATTCCCCCTTAAATGCATGCACAATCTTAAATCAAACAATATCTCTATCACGCATTGCACCATTGTGTCGCTTACCCACTCTGGCTGGGGAGAATACTCACGGGGTCCCCAATCAAAAGGTCAGTGCACGCTGGAGTCCAGAGAACAGTGTCTCCCCACCGAGAGTTGGCAAGTCGATCCCAGCAAGGTGTTACAGCTGTCCCATCTGCGGTGCCAAAAACTGTTGTCCAAATAACGGACTTGTGCCTGGCATGCAACAAACCAATTCCACACACTCAGGAGAGATACCGTGTTTATTCAGGCCCAAGTGCTTGGTGGACATTTCCACAAATCAAGCACACCAACAGCAAGTTCCAGTGTCCCTTTTATACACAAAAATCAGGGATTAGTATTTTTCCAGACACACCTCATATTAGGGGTGTAACTTTTGGTATTATAATGAACTAAGTTCACCTAAAGGACACATTAAAATTAGTTACATTACCAATTTGGCCAATCAGATAGTCACTTTGCCAGGTTGTCAAATAACTCTTTCTTAACACAATTAGTCCAGGATGTTCTCATAAATTTCCAGGACTTATATACCTTAACTCCCTTCATGAATCCCTTATTGTTAATCAAGGTCATCTTGACCAAGGTTGAAAGTAAGTTAGGCTCAAAGCAAGGTAATTCCAAGCCTTGTAATTATTAATTATTGTTATCAGTACCAGATGTGAAATACATTATATCATACGTATTGAAGCCTATTATCATTAAAAACACTAAAGAGAAGAATGGAGATTTTCAGTTTGACACAATGCTTTGTGGAAAGCCAATACAGTAATAAAAAGGCAGGCCTGCTCTACTGCTTACAGTGACCCATGAGATGAGCAAAACGGGATTGACTTTTCTGGGTTTTAAAGCAGTTTTTGAAGCAGTTAACAAGCCCTTCAATATCACTTTCACTTTTACTTCCCACCTGCTGCTGTGCCAGACCAGCCATCACCTTTCTCCAGCCCGACTCTTTAAGCTTTGTCTGCTTTTCCCACAACCAGGGACGATACAGAATTTGTTAGATCATGTACTAGATCTCCTGAGCTCTTTTAACTCCCGCGTTTTTGTGATTCAATCTTTCCTAACAATTTGTCCTGCTTAACAGCTACAACCCCCGGCAGGACACTGCTAGACTGCCTAGCTAGATAACTTAGTTTCTGTGCACGACCTGGCAGAGAACACACAAGACATTCTCTGCCCAGACTGGGAATATTTCATCTTCTACCTACAGCGCACTTGTACAAGAACTCGTTTTTCTGTTTCCCACAGACCAGCACTGCCAAGGGAGCTTGGCTGACTGAAAGAAACATCCAGTAGCTTAAATGCACCATAAATCTGAGATGAATCCACCACACTTGCAGCCCTGGCTGAAGAACAGGTGCTTAAATTGTTTGCAGGAACTAGAGAGGCACCTGGTGTTGGTAGGTAAGGGTCCAGCAAAGCAGAAAGCAGCAGACTGCAGCATTGTTGGGAAGAAAGTAGTTTCTCCCACTCTTCCAGAAGAGAAAAATGAAAATCCAATTTTACTAAAATAAGTCCAAGTTGTTCAGCCGGAACCAAAATAAAAGACAACATATTAAGAGAGAGAGAGAGTGCACAAAGCATGCCATCAAAACTGTACTGTTTGCAGTTCCCTTGTACCACTAGCACAGGATAAAAGACGTGTAACCCGAGGAAAAAGCAGGAAGCAGACTCCATTCAGTACCCGTACTTCCCACAAGAGACTGTGGGACTAGGAGAAGTAGTAATATAATGGACCTGAAAATTTATTTTCTACAAGATGCAACTTAGGGTTGAAGGTATTTATTACTGTGCATGTTCTGCTATGGGGTTTCTTGAGTTTTTTTGGGGGGGTTGGTTGGTTGGGTTTTTTGTTGTGGTTTTTCTGTTTGGTTGGTTGGTTGGTTTTTTTGTTTTGGTTTGGTTTTTCTTTTTTAACCCCAGGTAATATCAACAACCAGAGAGGGGGCAATCAGATCCCTTACTAAATAAAGCTTCCGTGCTTGCTTCCACTTGATTACAAACCATGAGGGGCTTCTTGTCTGAAAAAGGAGAGGAAAGTTAGGCAAAGCAGCTGAGCAGCCTGCTGGGGAACCAGGATGCATGTAGTGGGCCTAGAAACACCCACCGCCCTCCTATTGAGTCCCTCTAAGACCTCAAAGCTGCTTCAGAAGCTTTCAGCTTCTGAAAACATTACTCTGAGGCAAGACAAGTTACCCAACCGAAAGCAAATGAGAAACATCAGTCTATCCTGAGATACATAAAGCTTCATTCTCAGACAACATGTATCTAGAATTTTAGTCTAAAACTCAACTATTGCCAATAGAAATTGTAGGTGTCCGAAAAGTTGCAGTTTGAGAACACAAAATGTTCCTACATGGGAAGTTGGATGGGATGAAGCTCGCAACAGCTCCTTTTTTTTTCCAAAGTCGAAAACTTTCCATTAAAAGGGCTTCCCATTGAAACTTCCCATTAAGGGCTCCACAGCTGAACTTGGAAAGTAGCTATTACCACTATGTTCATCATCTCTGTTGAGGACAAAGGAGTCCCCAGGGAGCACTGAGTACTTTGCCAGGTTCTCCTATTTTTCCAATTTAGCAGAGAATAACTTGACTGTACACATAATTATCTGGTCTCAGACAGATCAAACCGCAGCAAGACTTTTTCTAATATGTCTTACTGTGAAGGAAAGGCCATTGCAGAACTGGGACACAACCAAGAGAAAGAAGCATCATAAAATACATTAAAAAAATTATTAACAATTTCACCTCCCCTGCCTATGCCTTAAAACACCTCACTTTCACAATCTCATTCAATATATATGCTAGCCACATACCACAGCTTAGAGACTGGATTTTGAACAGAGGCTACAGTGAAGCATCAACAAAACCAAGAAGTGCATGTAACGTTAAACACTCGTCACTGTTCAGAGCTTCAGTTCCTGTGAGCTCTGTCATATTATGACCATCAGAGAAGCTTCTGGAAGAACAGGATAAGTCAAATGTGATGTTACATGATGCTTTTTAACTTCGTCATTAACCAGTGGTCAAGAACTTTTCAGCGTAGAAAAAACACTTTATTGCACTGGATTTTCTAAGCACAGAGAAAGTGATGATTTTATTAAAACAAACTCTACTGGGAAAATGCATTCAGAATGTGGAACAGATGTTTCCCAGCACTGGTGGAGAGTCTATAGCAAAAACCTTTCATAAACCCTGGGGCCCTGGAGATCTTAGCAAATTATTTGAGATAGATCCTTCAGCATTTCCTGTCAGTGGAATAGCTGAAGATCCCTCAGTTTACTTAAAGAAAAATAAATTAAAGAGGAGAAGAATTCCAAACCCTAAATTCCCTGCAGGAATCTGTTTTTCATATTCAGAGTAAGCTGACTAGCTGCAATAACTCAGGAGAGTCCCAGGGTCCAGAGGCTTGACAAGCAGATGTGTCATCTCCACATCAGCTCTATGAATGCTTGCGCAGAGCGAGGACACTGGCCTCCCAGAGAGGTTCACGAGAAGAGGAAGGTGAACACAGCTAAACAAACGCAGGGCTGCCACAAACATGAGCTGCAAAGCACTTAATGCACCAGGCCCTTCTGCTGGCCATCCATGTTTGGAGCGGCATGGCAGGCAAGGCAGAAGTGTAGGCAGCACCGCTCCCCAACACCATGTGTTCTCCCTGGGCACTCCCTGCTGTTCTGGAAGTGGCATCATCACTTTTACACTGTCATGTATCTTCTTTTTAAAGAAGGCATTGCAAGAAATGGGACAACCTGACCCAACCTCTCCACCAACCTTTCAACTGAGAGTCAATGCTTAAGGGGAGCAATGCTCTCTGGAGACAAGGAAGGATTGAGAAAACTGGAAAGGGTCATTTTCTGCAGGCTGTAACGACCACCTCTGTTCCCTGTGGTAAAAAGACAGACAGAAGAAAGAAAGAAGTTACCTACAACCTGCAGCATATCACCAGTTTCTTCCAGTGAGAAAGAGTCCTGTAAGTCCTTGGCTTACAGTGCTTTTACTGAGGCAACTGAAAATTAAAAGCTAAAGTGAGTACACGAGTACTTTGGCTACGTGCATGTCTTTGCTCTATGGCCAGGTCCCCACACAGTGTGCAACTTCTCTCCTTCCAGCACATCAAAGCAGTAATGTGTAGCACCAACGACTCCCCCACCCCACTGCACTTGATTTCTCATCAATCTGATGGATCAAGATCTAACAGGTGCCTGCCTCTTCACCACATTCCTCTCAATTCACAATCATCCTTCCCCTTCCCTGTCTTTCCTTTAGGAGGAAAGAAAAACAGAAGTGAACTTGCAGGCGATAAGGAAACTGTAAGAGCTGGCTTGGGGTTGCCCATTACTGTTCTAGCAGGCAGCACAAACCCTCCTGGACCCCCTCTGCTAACATGCCTTTCCCTCTGACCTGCACACTCTAATTGCTTCGGCCTCAGCCTCCCCTGGGCCCCTTCGGGCAGGGCCATGCACAGCTCCCTGCCCAGCCTGGCAGCACCCCCCTGCCCCGTTCCAGCTGTGGGCTCCCAGTCAGAGCCTGGGGCTCTCCGCATCCCCGGCAGACCGCTCCTCCCACTCAGCCTTCCTAATCCTTTTGTTTTCCCCCTACCTTGTTTATACTGGATAAAAATTAACTCAAAATGAAAACACTACACTGGAAGCTAAATTAGGTTTGAATGCAATTAAAACTCCTTCCATGGAGAGTGTGTGATGCCAGCACAGAGACCTTTCTTCCAGTTTGATTTCTGCCTGGATATTCAGACACTCCCAATCCTGGAGCTTCTTAGAGAGATTTTGGTGCCTTCTTACCCCCCAGGAGCCTGCACCATGTTTAACAGGCAGTTGAGCACCCTATGTAGATATAGCCGAGACACTCCACCTACTTGGTTACCTACCAGCTCCACCACAGCTCACTTAAAGGACACCCCAAACTGACTGTCCACAGCAGGGAAACTGAAGCATGAGCCAGCACTGAGGCAGAAGGACAAGTGAGGCTTGAAAAGCTTTGGGAGCACAAGCCAGACATGGCCACTGCTGGGTAGCCTTAGGCCATCTCCAGCCCCAAGGTCCCGGCTCCTTGGGGAAACAGATGCCCAGATCACTTGCAGTCAT
>NW_009606578.1:24952-44940 GCF_000690535.1 Cariama cristata | reverse complement strand
GAGCTTTCCGAGCTGCCCGAGCTGCCCACTGAGAGCTGCTGACAGAGAAGCTGCCCCATCCGTCCCAGGTACAGCTGCAGTTCAGTGGGGGAGTCAGGTCTCAAACCCACCACCACAAACTGACTCCAGGACTCAGCAACAGCATCAACTGCAAAAAGAAGAGTGGCTCATCCCCTCCCTAGCACAGCCTTACGCATCTTACACTATCTCCTCCACTCCAGAAAGTGGAACAGCAAGATAATTTGAGTATTTCCTTTTGCCTCTGATCTTTGCCCCGGAGAAACTTGTTACCCATTCCCCAGGGCTGTCCAAGTCACCATCTGGCCTCAGAACTACAGCCGCAAACAGGGTCCAGCATTTCAGCCTAAAACTAATTTGCTTTCTTTCCCCACTTGACAGCTGAATAAATACTTTGTCCTTGCCATTTGAAAACAGGAGCTGCAGCGAAGGTTTTTTTGTCCATTGTAGCTACAAGCTGCAGCCTTCTTTCCAAATTAGTCCTGAACAAGCAGCTTGAAGTGAACACATTTATTCCACAAATGTAACCCCTTTCTGTTCACAATCAACCACGAGCGGTTTACAACTTCTAATTTATTTGTTGTTTGCTATTATCCATCAAGCCATTTTGGCTATTGACTGTTTCTTGGACCTGCCAGCTATTTTGCTGAACAGGGTAAGCAACTTTTATTTTGTGGGCACAGCAACATCCCTGCTTGAAAGGAGAGAGCCTGAGGGTCAAGGCATCCAAGCCAGTCTCCTGGAGAGACCATCCTGCAATGACTGCTCTCAGAGCTTATTAGACCCTACTCTCTCACTGACTGTTTCTGCCTCGAAATTCATTTGCTAAAACACTCTCGGAAATGACAAGGCAGCCTACACAGTTGAGGCAAATTCAATTTTTCATTTGAGCAAGTATTCAAGGAAATTAGGCACTTGTCCAGCTCTGAAATAAATGCATGATTTAGGCAATTCTGCAGTTATTGGCTAAGCACTGTCGAATTTTACAATTAGGGTAATGGATTTAACTTCCAATGTAATTTCCATATGGATAAACTGATCTCCTCAAGTACATTTGCCCATGTGTTCCCTGCATCACAGTTAATTAATATAAACCTATTTAATAACCTCCACTTAAACACAAAAGACTATTCAGATTCTTCTGGCATCAGTAAAAGGAACAGCCTCCCAGTGTGTTACACCAGCTGTAGACAAGAGCAAAAGAAAATTTAATTAAGAGCAATGGAGAGCAAGACAGTTGCAAACAGAAATCAGATGTTATAAATGCTCTACATGGTGACTACCTCAGCTCCTTTAAGGGTTAATAATGCCATCTAGCATCAACTTCCAGGTGCTCGAGATGTGCCCAAAAAAGAACTTGGGGCATGGGGGAAAGTGGTGGGGCTGGGAGCCAAAGCCAGGCAAAGTCAAGAAGGGAGCAGCAGGGATTCAGCATCGTCCGTGCAGCAACAGTGCTGCAGCTATGCCCAAAGCTGATTGTGGCACCATGTTGAATAGGAACAAGCTATAGAAACAGGCTGTTTGGGAGCAGCTTCAACCATGGCATCAACATATATAGTTTCTGCAGATGCCTTTGGGTGCTTAAAGAAAGTTAATTGCTCATTAACAAAATCCAATCTGATTAATTTCTGATGTGCAGCACTTGACAAGAGTGATACTGAGTTACTGCCTTCCTGGCTGGTTTCTGGAAGCAGCATATGAATTGGACTCACAGGATAAACACAACCAAATTTTCCACTAAGAACAAATAAGTGGCAGAGTTTGAAATAGCTGGGGATTTTTGTTACAATGGAGAAAGCTTTATTGCTTGTGTGGATTAATTTGAGAAATATTGCAGAGCTTATAAAAAAATCACTGAAAGAAAAACTACGTAAGGCTGAATGTTGGCTGCACAACAGAAATAAAGCCACTTTTTTTGACAGGAGGGAGGCCACCATCCAGAAAACTTGATTTCAGGGAACAGTGCATTTACAAAACAACTTTGTAGTGCATGTGACCAGCTGCCATCAGGAACCTAGACAAGAGGAAAAAAAGTACATCTTAGACAAGAGGAAAAAAAGTACATCTTAGACAAGAGGAAAAAAAGTACATCTTACTCCACAGGGAACACAGAGCAAGTAGTAGGGCTGTGTCATTCAGGTTGTGCTCTGGCAAGGGCCAGATAGTATCTTCACCTATTGCCTGGGACTCTCTCTACCCTCCCTTGCAGTCCCTTTATCACAAGCACAGGGGAAAGAGGAGATAGACTTTATTTCTCTTGCAGTGAGTGAAGCATTTCTCTGCTTCTCACAAGCCAAGTTTGGAACACCACAGCCCACAGTGTGAAGGAACACTGCAAGCCCCACTGGTCCCAACCAGTTTTGAAGCAATGTGTTGTACTGGAAAGACCATAGTCCAAAGAAAATCAGAGCCTGCATACCTTTTGGTGGGACAGGCGGAGTAAAGACTCTAGCATCTCTTGTTGCTACTCGGGCACATCACAAACAGCACCTCACTGCCTAGGGAGGCAGCAGACAGCCCTCTGTTAACATTTGATGTTGACTCAAACATCATCTAGCACTCAAGGACCACTCACTCTCCTGCATCATACTTCAAGGTCACGTAGGGATTGTACAAAACACAGCAAAAGTAGGAACAAAAACATTTGGAAGCAGGGATAACAGTAAGACAGCATTTGTCAGCATGTGAGACAACTCTCCATGGGTATCACCTAAGGGACAGGTCTGAGGAGGTAAGTAAGGAAAAGAATTAATTCCCTTCGGTGAAAATAGGAAGGCAAAAATGGCCAAACACTCCAAATCCTCTCCAGGTAGGGTGCAAGGTGAAACTGCCTCCTGAGGGGAAAAGAATACAGCCCTCTCGGCAAGGTAGAAGGGGTTACAGGCAACCCAAGGATAAGCATGAATCTCTAAAGCAGGAGAGTTGGATGTGCAACACACAAGAAATTGTGGAGTGAGGAAATCAGAAAAATCCCTCGTGCATGCAAGGGCAGGAGCAAAGAAACGAGCTGCTCCTCTGCATCTCTCTTGTGCCCCCACACTGAACAGCTAGGGGAATTCTTCCTCACTGGAAGCACGGAGTACAGAAAGGGGAAACCAGCCCAGTGAAAAGCACAAAGCTGGCCTGTGCTGTGCTTTTGGAAATGAAAGACGCACAGCCCTCCAGAGCAGAATCCGTGCCTGTGAACTGAGCTGCAGCTCACTGAATAGGCCAGCACGTGTGCCATGCAGCACATCCCCAGGGCTCTAGAATCGAAGCCTGTGCGATCACCTTGCAGGCACTGGCCCACTGACAGATCAATCCAGTAGCAGTAGCAGGATGAGAACAGGCAGACATGCCTGACAAGCCAACTTCCCCGCTCCTGACAGCCATGCTGTCCCAACTCAAGGCTTTTTCTCCAACCTTGCAAGGGAGATCTGTCCTCATTGCACGTATACACCTCCCATGCTTTGGCACCTTGACTTGACCACCTTCTCTCCCCTCCTACCATCAGGCACCATACTGACCAACTGTTCCTGTGACTAGCAAAAGTGCATCCCTAAGATCAGCAATTAAAGAGAAAAAGCCCTCTCAACATTTTCCAAAAAAAGGACTTCAAGTTGGCACTCAGGAATCAAAAAAGAAAAGTATTTGGAGTGAAAATATCGATCCTAAAGATTAGCATTTGCTACCAGGATAGCCTTAACTACAGGGGGAACTGGAAGGTTCATCAGCAACAGCCAAGGTTCATGGGCTTTCTAGGCAATTATCTTTATGCTGGAGAAAATCAGGCAGGTCTGAGAAGGTTGCAATAGAACTGCAGTACTCTGGGCTGAAAGGAAAAAAGAGTATCTGCTTTTCTGTAAAGAGAAGATCGCTGGCTTATTGCACAGAAACATGGAATTGGGAAAGGGAGTAACTCAGCAAAGCAGTGTGACCAAGAGCACTCTCAGCCCTAGAGGACTTACCCCAGTTCTTCCAAAGGGGAGCTCCTGCCTTGCCTTAGCAAACTACAGAACTACGGGAAATTAATTTCATGGTTGTCTGCTCTGGTAAAACCTCTGACTGAATGGACTCAAAAAGGTAAACACTGGGGCTAGTCATAGGAAAATCATTTGGCACAGCTAAACAAACCTCAGCATCAGGCCAAGCATCAGGCATTTGGCACTCACCTTTCCACAGAGTGGGCTAAGGCTCCTTTTCCTGTTAAGAGGTTGCATGGACTGCAAAGAGACATCCCTAGAGTGCATGTCACATGTGGAAAACTGAAAGGAGGTATGCAAACAGATGGACAGAGCCCTCAGACAGGTCTCTTGGAACAAAGATGCTCCTCTACCCACATAAGAGGAAGCAACCTTCACTAAAGAGATCCCAGTGGAAGACCAGACCCCTGTACAGAGTTCACAGATGTGGGTTATGTTACAGCACGTACATAATTATTTGCATTGCTCCTGGCGAGTTACAACAAATACAGCTCAGATTATGCCTTGTGCTAACTTAGATTTGCTCTAAGCCTAAATGAATTAAAGGTTGGGCTGCAGGTAGCCCTGAATTCACCAATGCTGAAGCCCACCCCTTTTACCCTGAACCAAGTGCCTCTACAGCAGAGCACCAAACATCAGTCACAAGGGAAAAACAGCTCTGAGCTTGGCATGCATGTGCCAAGTCAGCTGAATTTAACAGCGTCTGTGTCAAAACCATAAATCATATATTCCCTGGAATCTCAGTCAGTTGTGGTCTAAAATCTCTGGATTTTGCATTCTTCTAGAAGTGCGTTTTGCACTAACTTAAATTTCATTAAAAATACATCAGTAGCATCACTGAGGACTTGGAAGTAACGTCCAGCACTACTACTGGCCACAGCCCCTAGACTAAGCAACCTCACACCAAGTGAAGCAGCAGAAGTCCTGGTTGTGACTTCTTCCAGCACCTTATGCATTCCACTGGAGGAGAAGTCGTGGAGAAGCCTCCACCCGGAGGCTAAACAGCACAACTCTTAGCAGGAGAGGTGCACTCAAACAACCTGTCCTGCAAGCACTCCTAGCTCACATGGGAATCAACGCCTTGCCTCAAGAATGTAACCAGAGAGCAGTGAAACATGTTTCAGGGGCTGACAGCCCACCACAGGTGAATGAAAAGCTGCTATGTAACTTGAAAAGCATTGCAGTCATCCTGCCTGCACCATACAGACTTTCAGGCGTGCACTGACACAGGACTGCACATTCTTCTGCTCCCTTCCAGATGTCTTCAAGGTTCGCCTCCATGCCTCAAAGCAGTTTATGCACATTGCATTGAAATCTGTGATTCCTGGGTTGTCATGTTACAAAAAAAAAAAAAAAAAAAGCTATGAGCCAGTCCTGAAACAGGAAGAGTCCCGTGAAGCAACATGACCACAGGCATCCCAAAGCAAGAAAAAGCAAAGCAGTCTGCTGCAGATGTGGGCCTTGTGCAGATGTGGTGAAGCAGCAGAGTGGCTGCCTGCATTTTCACAGCATGCTCAAGAACAGCGGAGCTAGCATGTGCCAACAAACCAACTCCCTGCTCTTATTAAGAAACAGGTTTAATGCAGAACTCCTGTCTGCCTCATTTGCCAGAGAATAACTTGCATGAATTTGCTGTCAGAGCCTCCAGCCATTCATGGCTGCCTCTGTCTCCCCTCTGATTTCAGTAGAAATCCTGGGATCAAACATATCCCTGTCCCAACTGCACTGTTATCTGAAGCATTACTCACTCTAGCTAGCAAAGATGCTCTGTAAATCCTTCCTGCCACTCATTTGTGGCAGTGTGAAAGCCTCATCAAGGCCCTCAAGCCATAAGCCTAAAAACCTCTCAGGATCAGAGGCAAAGAAAACCTGTTTTGACTGTTCTTGAAAAGCATTCTTGGCAGCAGCGTGATGCGGAGTCAGTGCCTCAGCAGCAAGTCCAGCACAGCACGGCATCAGCGGGGGCAGCCAGACTCCCAAGTCTTCTATCTGCTGGTGCCAAACCCAGAAGAGACTAACTCGCCTTTCTCACTCACAGAGGTGCCTTTCAGAACTAGAAACTGCCTCTGAGATAAAAAAAATCAGGAGAAGAGGCAATATATAAGAAAAGTCCTCTTAATCCCTAAACTGCCTGAAAAGACTTAAATTAAGCCCATTAGGATCAAATAGGCACATCCTTGCCACAGGCATGGCAAGAAAAGAAAAAGTCTTCTTCCACTGTGGTTAATGCTTCAGTAGACAAAAGTTACAAAGCAAAGACAATCACCTTGCACCAGCAGACTCATTTGGGTCCAAAAGTGAGGTGACACTGTGCAGTTTCACAGCCTGCCTGTGGATCTTCTTGTTTCCCATTTCAAAGCCATCCGAGGGTTCTCAGCAGCACAGGAATCCTCAAAGCTTTGACTCAAGTTTCTTCTAAACTAAAATTGTATTGTAAAAGCAAATATTTTCACTAAAGTTAAAAAAAATAGATCTATGAGAAACTTTTCAAAACTGTAAGCTCTTTGAAAAATCTTTCATCAAAGTGATTAGGAGTTGGTGAAGCATGGGCTTGCTGAGGATAGTGCTCAGCAGCAGATCTCCAGGTACCAGATTCATTTCATTATGTTTTGAACCAGTACTGTATCTCTACGGGGCCAAATCCTAAGGGTATCCACTTCAACACCACCGCATGAGACTAACCAATTTATGTTGAAAACATGATTTCTAAACTTGATCCCACAAACAGAGACAGGGAGGTAGCTAACTTAAACATTTAAAATGCAAAGTAACACTTTCATTTTAACAACATCCCTTACTGTTTGTCCTCTCTTCTAGCTGCAAAACATTTTTAAAGGGGAGGAGGAAATTTCCTCTTGGGCAGATTTTTATATGGGATTACAGATGGTAATTGCAGGATGAATAGATGGTGTGGAGGGCATTAGTTTGACCTGTAGTATCTCTTATAAAAATCAGCACACAAAAAGATCACAAGCAATTTTCTGAGGTTAGGACCTAGGTTCAAAGGAGAACAGCCAATGGGAGGAAAAAAAAAAAACAACACACCACTAAACTTTTTTTTTTTCCTTGTTTAGAAAACTAGAAAAATCTTATCTCAACTCAAAGAAAGGTCAAATTGCAACTTTAAACAGTTCTTTTATCAGATCACTGATGAGAGTAAAATTAAGCTTCAGGTAAAGCAGAGTTGGTGTTGAGAGACCTGTAGAATCATAGAATCACTTGGGCTGGAAGGGACCTTTAGAGGTCATAGAAAGGAGCACAAAAGTCATATAACTGGAATGATTTAAAATTGGTTGGAGGAAGCACTTTGGAATGAACCTTCAGGGAAATCCTGAAAGGATCCGGACAAGAAATTAATAAATTGGTAGTCCTGAACTCTCTTTGAAGAGCACCTGTCCTGACATTCACTCAGAGTTACTCTGCACTGTGTGCAAACACTCTCTACTAACTCACAGCTCAGAGTTTTAACCGAGTCAACAGAGATGAACATGTAGACATCTAAAACCTACTCGGATTAAATGGGCTACACTTAGCTGTAGACCACGACCATGCGTGCCTTTCCCAACAGGATCTGAAGAAACCCCCACTTTTATAAATGCACCAGAGAAGGATGTTTGCACACAAGATGCTATTGCAAAGCCTTCTGCAGTTTTCAGCTGCTCAGCCTGTGCTCCTCCTGACAAATTCTTGGAAATGAACCTTCTTTGGAGCAAAGGAAACTGCTAAATGAATAAGGACTATCAGGTCATATGCTGCACTCCAAAAGGCTTTAAGTACATAACAGAAGTGACGCAATTCCCTGTGTAATGCCAATTCCCTATGTGACCACTCACAGAAAAGAATCCAGGCATACTGGACAGAGACATCCAGACAAAGCTGAAGAGGGACATCACTGCTGGAGCTCTGAAGCAAGGTACCAAGGTGGGTACCAAGGAGACAGCTACCCCTAACTGTAAACCCCACATGAGCAGTCTTTAAGGGGACTGCCAGAGAGCTCTGAGCCAACAACCCCTAGAGGCAAAGAACCATGACCCTGCTCTGTGACTTTACCAGGAAGACAATGCTATTTGGTCCATTGCTTTAAGTCCCAGATACCAGGAATAAAACACTGGCTCTGATATTTGCTGAAGAAACGCTTGGAAACGTTGAACTTCAAGGCATCTCACTCTCACGTAGGCTCACAAATTTTGAGGGTTTGAATAGCAACTATGGCATTTCTGCAAGCAGGAAATTAATACAGAAAACAAGCCTGGAGCACATTCATGCTGTAAAATTAAGCTCAGCACAGAGATCTGTGACAAATCCAGATGGTCCTCAGATTAGATTCCCTGCCTCTCTCTCTCAAGGACCTAGAGAAGGGCATAGCTATCTTTCTAGACAAAGCCTTGAAGAATGTGAAGGGGAAAGCTTGAAACATCTGACAGTCTCAGCCCTCATCAGCCAAGGCAGAGCTTTTACTAAAGCAGATCATCTTCAGTTGGATCCAGTGAAGAACCATGTCCCCTATCACCCGTAAGTACATGGGAACCTCATTCTTCCTCCAGAGCCTGACAACTGCAAATGCTCTACACAAGCTAATAGGGTCTACACCTATGAACAGCCCAACAGTGTCAAATAGCACAATTTTCACCCCTCCTCCCATCCAAACAGCATTTTCTGGGGACAAGGAAACAACACAGTGGAAGAAGAATGCCTGGCCTAACAGCATGTTCAGAACTGCAGCTCCCAGATATGAAGAGCCTGTGTCTCTGTATATACGTATTAAGTACTTCCTCCACTATACAACTAATCCGATTAACAGCTTTAGGAAACTCTGAAACGTTATAATTCAAGGGGTCCCATTCATAAAAGGTCTTAGGCTGTTTCTGTACAGAGGTTGCATTCTTCCCACTGGAAATAAAAAAGCAGAGAGCAGGACTTTCTCCCAGGGAAGAATGGGTCCCAATCCCCACCGTGCTGAAGTAGACCACCCTCTTACAATTCACATGAGTGTCAAGCAAGCCCTGCAAGAGAAGAACCAACCCTTCCTGCCCCTGCAGAGAGCCCCCTCACAGGGCAGGTGAACACAGAGATCCTTCTGTCCACGTTCCACAGAAAGCATGACACTCACGGGGGCTGCCCTTTTGTCAGCTTGCACTTCCAGGGGTTGAAAGTCACGAGGACGAATGAAGCCTGCCGGAGACGAGGCCAGAGCCAAGTGAGTGACGTGACAACGCCATTTGTCTAACGCAAAGCATGATATGATGCACCCGTTTTGTCTCAGTCAATAAAATGTGCCAGGAAGAGACCAGTCCAACCACAGAACAGGAGCCATGGTTGTAAGAGACCAATGCCTGCATTACATGACACAGATGTGGATTGTAAAATTCAGTTCATTTGCCACGTGGCACAGGTCTGCCACCAGTTCCGAGTGAAAGAAATGTGCTAGATGTGACAACTAAAAGACCCACCGGAGCAAACTAATGCAGTCAAACATTGTCTGGCTTTGCTTGTCCAGTAGTCAGCAATTGACAAAGAGATGTGGAAGAGACGAATGCTGCCTTTCTCTCTCAGTCCTCATTTTTTGGTTTACCTTCTGCTCTGAAGGCAACCTACTCCTAATCACCTATCACCTGAGAACATGCCAGAGCCCGAACCATGATATGAATGGGCTAAGTGGCAACACAGGACAATTGCATTTCCAGGGAGCAATCTGAAGAACCGGACAGCCCCGCTCTGCCCAGAATGTCCGCATCTGCATGAGTTTAATCAGTTACATCGGCATCAAAAGCATGCCTCTGTGTTGGATGTGTCATCCTTCATGCTCACCCCAACAGGAAGCTGGAACACTGATCCCCAGAACAGGACATACACAGTGCTTAGATGCTCTGAAACCAAAGCTAGGCAGTCCCAAGGATACAGAAACAGCCACCAGTCCTTACAAACAATACAACATGAGCTGAGACACACAGGGGTTAGGTGAACATATGATTTCAGTGATTTCTGTCTCTACCTAATCTCTCGCCCTACTTGCCAACCTGAGAGTGTAACAGCAGAGAGAAAAAAAAAGTTTGGCCTGACCTGCTCTGTCTCCAATCCCTCTGGTATCTCTCAGAGTTCAGACTTCCAACAATTTCTCTCTTGCAGCATAAAGTGGAGTAGAGCCCTCCAAACCAGTTGCAGAGTGTTTTGGAGACTGTTAGAGCTGGCGTCCAGTCAGAGTTCCTGAGTCAGGAAACAACTCTGGTCTGGCACAAGACTGAACATACATAAGAGCTGTATAGGGGGGGAACATAAGATTATGTTGCCCCATCTATTTGCCTTACAGAAAATCAACACAATTGTTAACCTATTTCAATTATAATGTCACTTCAAGGGTAGTCTGTATGCAAGACTGTAGTGGGTTCTAGTTAGGTAGATCGCTGAAAAAAAAAAAAATGCATTATTCCATTAAGATTATACATTGCACGAAAAGGGGAGGAGGACAATAAGAGGCAAAACTAATGCCAAACTGAGTATCCCTATATCAAACACATTTCATTCCAAATTTGCAGAAAGGCAGTTCCCTGTAGAAAGATGTGTGCTATAAATTTGAAAATATTCTCCCTTGGACAAGATAGGATTGGTCACATCAAATTGCAATTTGTTTTTTGTTTAACAAAGTTCAGAGTCAGATCCCACCATCAGTCACATAAATAAGCTCTGCATGCACCACCCTGCCTATGGGAACAGGCATCACGAGTGGGAGGGAACTCCTTCCTCCCTAAGGATAAAATCAGGGAACAGATGGCATCACCACCCCAGGGCTGCCCTTACCTGAAGTGTGTCTTGCGTTTCCATCTGAGTGCTTTTTTAAGTCAACAGTTCTGTCTATTTGAAACAGCTTCAGATCATCTTCATCTAAAGCGATATCTCCCCAGAAGGCAGCTGGAGAGAAACAAACTGCAATTAGTTTAGTTTTTATTTTGGAAGGAGAGTACAGTTCCTATGTGTCCCATATCACACCTAAAAGGTGATCACTCCATGGACCAGAAAAAGGTAACACACAGCAGTAGTACCAAAAGTACAGATGCAGTGGACATCGGTGGAGGCCAGGAGACAGCATTTAAATTAAGCCACTGTGCAGATCCACCAAAAAGAGCTGCTTAGCTGGGATTCCTCATTGCTCGTTGTTACAGGTTCGGCTCTCAACCAGGCACTAAGGTGGTGGCGTTCACTCTTCATTAAAGCCTACAAGGAGCACAATCGCTGGTATTTCCCTAGTCAGCATGAAGGAGTTAACTAAGTTGCAACTCAGATCCTGAGTTGTTGCATCTGCGCAATCCCCAGGTCAATATTTTGCACAAGACAGGAGGGCAGTGGTGTCACTCAGCAGCACACGTCTAAAGGCTACAGTTGTCAGCCTGCAGGACCTTATACACGTGGTTAGCACTCAGACACACTGCATTGCTCTAAACCCAAGCTGAGAGCAAGCCTATCGTTTCCACTTTGGCAGAGAAACGCCAGTTATTTGTCCCCTTGCAGATCAGTTACCCAGATTTAAGTTTGCAGAGGTTTTAAATTTGTAAAAATCCTTGAGTTTCAGCCAGATGCCATGAAAATAAGGTAAACAAACTGATACCTCAACATTCACAGCTCAGAGAAATAGACTGGAAATCATTTGAGTGGAAAAAGTTATATCCTGGGAGGATCCTGAGTTGACACTGCAGTGTATAGTTACCATTTTGGAAATTTGAACAAAAGTTAAAAAAAAAAAATAAAATAATCGTGGTACAGTTCAAGAGAACTCAGTAAGTCTGACAAGGAGCAACGTTGAGTCGCTGTCTGCAACAGTGACCAGATTTGAGTAAATCATTTTTTCTTCTCTTGTAAAGTAACAACATTTACACTACTTGGGGGGGTGGAAACCATCTCATTGCTGCACTAGCAACATCACCGATCATCTCACTTTTACTGCCAAGACCAAATGAAATATGGACCTTTGCAATCAGATCTGTGGCAACTGAATTAGTACTGGTTCTGATGCAGCACTTGCTTCCTCTATTCCACATCTCAGCACCTCAGACGGTACAATAGCATTTGCCAATGTCGCTGTTTTGGGACATGGGAACAGCAAGAAGTCTTTGCCTGCTACTGAGCACATCCCAGCTACCACAAACCACTCCAGCCAAGAGCTGCTGCAAGCAGCAAAGCCCTGGCATGAGCAGAGGGGGACTCAGATGCCTCCCCCTTTCCCTGGCACAAAGCTGTCTGCCTCTGGTTACCTGGCCACAGCAGAGGAATGGGAGACAGCCTCAAAGGAGGCTGGCTCTGGTTTTTTGGTTGGGTCTCCTTAACAGTGCTACCAAATCCCAAAGTACAGAAATACAGCAACAGCTCCAGAAGAGACCATAGTTAGTGCAGACAAACCTATACACAGACTGACATCAATTATAACTAGGACAGAGCCTCTGTTCACTACACAAACACAGAACTCTGTCTCTCCCCAACTTCTTGGCAATTCGAGTCCTCACAAAGAACAGACAAGATCCCTACCAGCTAACAAGTCTACCACAATGGTGAAACATCCCAAGCTGATCAGGAATGGCCAGTGTAAGAAAGCAGAGATATATGGTCTTGTGACTGCAGTTTGAAGAAAAGACATTTTATCCATCCAGAGAAATCATTTACTCAGGACAATGTAGCAGTCAAGGGGCAGAGATGCAAACGGCATCCCATGCCACTTGATTCCCTCCCCAGCCACATTTGGTAAGTCACTATTATACTGGCCAACTAGATATTCATTTCATACCCTCCTGCCAAACCTGTTGTCCCATTTCAGCCCCAGATTGCCATCACCTTGGGCTCTCAGTGGCTCTTTTCCATTAGTACCATACAGTTTGTTTCTCAGGCTAATGTAGCCCATGCCAAAGCACAGCTTTCAGGGCAAGCCTGCAGCATGGATTTACATCAACAGAACTGTTATGTTTTCCTTCCCAACAGAACTCAGCAGTTTTCTCCCAGCCCTAGCAAAGGAATCTCTTTCTGTTAAGGCCATACATCATCCTGAAAGATGGCCCACTACAAAAGCTGCATTTCCCTAGCATTTATTTCCAGCTCTCTGCAGTCCCAGTGTGCTCCAGGGGAACCATGATTTATCACAGTCCTGAACCAGCTGAACAACTTTCCTTGCTGGAAGTCCCGGCTAGGAATGCTGCACTGCAACTTCTCCTGTGCGGTCAAAGGCTCCTTCCAAAAGGCACGCAAGCCTGAGAGATGCCTGCTTCCACCCCAAGGGAGCAGTCCCACAGGAAAGCGCAAGTACTTTATTTTAAAGGGTCACAAGTTCAGAGACTGCTGGCAAATGAAGCATCTCAAAGCATCCCTTCTGATTTCCTTTACCAAGGTCCCCTTTTTAATTTAATGTGGGAGGACTTCCAAAAAAGAAAACAAAAACAAACAAAAAAATTTAAATCTCCAAACAGCAGGCTAACAAACTTGGAAACCAGTATTTCTTTTGGCAGAGCGCTCTGCAGCGTACAGCCAGGTGCAAACTCTTAACACTCGGTGCAACAGCGTGCCAGCTTTTCTTTATGACAATGCATTAATTGCTCTGAATAGTAAGAACAGAGCACCTCTTATTGAGGTTGATGGAGCCAATATGAGAGAGTTTGCTTCTACACTGGACTACACTGCACCAACTACCTCAAATGTTTAACTGCACCACCTCCCAGTGTATGCAACCAGACAGCATTTGTCTGTTGGGGCAAAGGGGAAGGACAACTGTGTTTAACAAACAAAGGCAGCACCCAAATGAAAAAAGCAGCTTGGGACGCTGTCTTTGTTTTCAGCACATTTCTCCCCCAAGAAAACAGTCCACGTGCTGGTGTCCGCATTGCTTGCTGAGCACAGAGGTGCTATGACACCCGGGAGGTATGGCAGATGGCACTGGGAAGGAGAACACCTCCTTCTAGGCAGAGGACAAGCTGAACAGTTTCTTCAGGTGCTTCACACACAAGCACAGTTCAAACCCACCAATGCCTTCACAGTAACTTTGCGGGGGGCTCTGGCAGGCTCATGCTCCAAAGCAATGTGACAGCCCAAAGTGTTTTCTTACTAAAATCTTCACCGCTCTTCCCTGCAAGTCACCTCCAACCTGTTTTTTTCCCCCAACACCCCCAAGCAATTCCCTTCTCCCATTCCCTGCTTGCATTTTCTCTTTTCCCCTAGTTCTGAATAGCACACTCTGATTTCAGGGGAGAGAAATAATTTTGCTGTCTTTTACGAGAACTCAATACAAAAGTGTTCACAACAGTTTAAAATACTCCTTTTCCATGAAAAGTGTGTTTCATCCAGGCCTTTTAACCAAAATTCTTGTTCTCTCTATTCCTGCCACCCCCACCCCCCCAAGACAAGAAGTAGGCAAAAAAAAAAATCACCAGGAAAAGCTTCTGGTATTCAGCCAGAAAATGGAATAACATTGTTCCTAAAAATACATCTCAAAATAAAATGCAATATTGTGATTTGTTAAAAACAAGGTGATCTCTAACACTTCAAAACAAATACCCAGGGATGGGTATCCTTCACCCTCACCACAGTCAGCTCCATGTTTATACAAGTATACGAAAGACACCTGAGCTGGCAGAAGAAGAACATAACTCCATGCCTGAGAAATATCACCCGATGTCTGCGTTTGAACTGATCTCCAGACACCAAGCTGGAGGAAAAAAACAAAAACCACAAAACCAAAAAAAAAAAACCAACAAACAAAACCCCCAACACTTTCACTCATTTGCCTGTCCTGACCCTTTGCCAGGAAGCCCCCATTACTGCACCAGGGCATCAGTACAGGCCATAGATTTACCCTGATGACAGGGATCAGCAAAGCTGTCACCCTCTGGATGCAATGGGAGACCACTGCAATTTTCCATGTAGCACCCATGGGGACCAGCGGTGACAAAGATTCACAGTAAAAGAGGCCTTGGAAACAAGCATACCCTGCCTGCCAGGAAAGCTCTCTCCATCCCACTCCACCTCAAACATAGACTCTTTTCTCTGACTGAGGCTTTTATCAAGAAATGGCAGATTTTAGGTGCTGAATGGGATCTGAACCTAGACTGAAGACTATGCTTTCTAACTTTAGCCAAAGGAGCCCTCTTTCCGTGGGGCCAGAGCCACGCTAAGTTAGTGTACGTCATCAGCTCGAGGGTCTCATCTGAACTCACAGCCAGCTGGCACAGCTCATGCTGACAGACTTCATTTCAGTTCTTCCAGCATAGTTTTAACACAGTTTTGCTGGAAGGACTTTACTCTTGCTCAGCAGGTTTCCCACAGCGCAGTACAGCAATAAGCATGGCAAACAAACAGCAATGTGAATGTAAGTAGATTCCTCAGACTTGTTTCATCAATACTCATGACTCAAACCCAGTTTTCGCTAGTGTTCACAACCTCTGTGTGTAGGTGATAGCTGGATTCCCAAGCACGGATGCCTCGTGACTACTCATGCCAGTGTAAAATACCCAAGGAAGACATGTTTGCACCATCAACCTTGGCATCTCCAATTTTGTGAGCATCAACAGATGCCACTGTCGGGCAACCCAAGTAGCCTGCCTCTGTCTGCCTGACACAGGCTCAGCTGTGTCACCCAAGCGATAAGCCACACTGGCTGTCTGTGGCTCACAGTGCAATCAAAGGATGTGCTCTGAACCCATCCATGAGATCAATCCAAACAGTACAAGGGAAAACCAATGTCCCACCTTAGCAACATGTGCTACGGGCAAGGAGTGCTGGGCATATGCAGACACAGGTAGGCAACAATGAGTGCCACCTCCTGGCAAACAACAATCACTATTCATGCACTAGCAAAAAAAGTTATTTTTGAGGATTTGCTGATGTTTCCCAACCTGACAGGTCTGAGCCCTGGGAGATTTCATTTTCAGGGCTGGCCACACTTTCATTAGGGCTAACACTCTGCAGTCTAATAATAAATAAATAAATAAATAAATCAGATCAAAGCACATTCCCAGCACTTCCATATTTCTTTCTTCACAGGAAGGCAAGTCTGCTGCTGTTGCTGAACGGCCTGCTGGCACAGGAACTAGCAGAACAGTACGAAGCATGTTAAGAAAGATTTATACCTCGAAGAAAAAACTGAATACATTCCTTTGGGCAAAGTAACAACTGTGTCAGAAGCCTCTGAAACAAAGCCTCAAAATAAAGCAGAAACCAGTGAAAGAAGAGAGAGAAAATATCCCAAACCAGCACTTTGGAAACAGGACCAGATCCTGAGTATCTATCGCTCAAGCCAAAGGAAGACGGGAAACAAGCAGCAGTAATGAATAAAAGAAAAGTGTCAAGACCACCATATTCAGCCATTATGTTTTCATCCAGATCAATTTGTTCCTCAACAGTAGGAATGATCCAAAGTTTCCCACTAGCCAGCTTTGGGGATAAGCTGGCTTGAAGGCTCTGGCGGTAAACCCCTCCACACAGCAAGAGTGTCCGGAGTCAGAGTTGGCATCTGGCATCAGCAGGGTTTCCTGGCAATAGGGACCTGGCAATTCAGTTTTCAGCGGGCAGGAGTTCCCCTGCCCAGGGAGCACGCTTCATCTCAGAAATGAGTCTCAGTTTGTGAAGGAATGTCTAAGAAGACAGTCCACTTCTAAACAGCAACAAATATTTCAAAAACATCAAAACCTCCTGGGAATCAGAGTTTGAATCCCTGTTCAGGCTTCTGCAGGAACCTGAATTGCCTAAATTATCACATGTAGTGCTCCCACAGCACCCTCTCTTGGGAAGTTATCTGCAGACGACCGAATTAGGCTAGAAATTCTGATTCATGTTCAATGAATTTTCTTTCCTGGAAGGTGACGATGCAGGAACAAAGAAATACTTTGGGCTTGAGTATGTCCAAAGCTGCAAACGTATATGTGAGTCTACACAACGACCAGCTTTAAAGAACGATACGTGCTTTCCCTTGGCTGAATGCCATGTTATTTAACCAAGAACCAAACAATTCAGTGGCATGGATTATAGTGCCTGCCATAGTGAGGTTAGGAGAAAGATCTTTTCATTTTAATATTCTCAACTCTCCTGCTGCTGGTTGCTTCCTCACTCAAGGTCTTCATCTTTGCACATCGACACGGCAGTCCCTCCAGCCCAGTGACCTAGGAATCCATTCCCGGTCGGACGAGCACTGCAGACACACAGAGCTGGGAATCCATGCCGCAGGCAGCCAAGCAGCTCCCTCTACGGGCTCTTAAATGGTTAAACACCTGCTGCTTCATAAGAAAGGACTGCAGGGGGATGTCTGCTGCCCAGTACTTCAGACCACCTTACATGGTTAAAGATACTACTCCCCTATAAGTGGTGTGCAAAACCCAAGGGACTGGCTTAACCCCTCCTGTTTCTTTGCGAAGTAAATTGAGCTATGTGACCTTCATAACGTTTTTGCCCTCTCCGCTTGCTGCATGTCCCATGGCAATGCTGATACCAGATAGGGCTTCGGCTGTGCATCTAATTGTCCTCCCTGAAAGCTGTATGCAGTCTGCAGAGTGCTTCTTGGCCACATTCGACATGTAGGCAGACAACAGACTTTAGGAAGAAGCCATCATGGACACACAAACACATGTAGTTTGATACTCCCCAACACAGACAGACATGCACAGAGCCACCCCACAGGCAGTTAAATTCACTTGGAGACCTCCCTGCCGTGCAAGTGAAACCAAGCTCTGCAGCTCCCTCCGGCTGTCCTTCTGCCCAGACAACCCTGGCCCCCTCCTGCTGCCTGAGAGACACAGGTACCCTTCCCGGCTCCCCTCCAGCTCCACCATGGCCACGGATGCTCCACTCTGCTGAGGGGGGGAGGCTCAGTTTCAGCACCTTCTTTTCTCGCAAGCCAGAAAAGGCTTTCAGATCCAGCTTGTTCCCAAGTGCAAGCAGCATGCCCCCACCCTGTGCCACCACTTCAAAGGGAGATTCCTCCTCTGCAACTTCTGCCAGCTCAGCATTTCTTCCCTCCACCCTAGTGTCTAGCTCTCAAGTGGGTGCCACCCCATCCCATCCTTGCTTGGACATATCTCCATTTGCCACTGCTTAGTGCTTGAGGAAGCAGTCTGCACATAAGGGGGGGGGGAATCTTTTACTGCACTGAGCTAGTACACTGTGAAGCAACAATCTCTCTTTAGAGCATCCAGGGATGATAAGAAAGCACACATTTTGTGTCTTTAGCTACCTACATCCATGAGCTGAGCAGTTGACATCTTAGCCTGTAGTTTTGTGTCTTTAGCTACCTACATCCATGAGCTGAGCAGCTGACATCTTAGCCTGTAGGAGATAGTGCAGGGAAATTGCTTTTAAACAGCACTAATGTTGTTCTCCAAGTTATGCAAAGTTCAGAGCCACATAGAGGAAAAGCCAATGGCAGCTCAGAGCAGACCTGGTGTCTTCTCTTTAAGCCAACAGCATGGCAAGATGCCTTTGCCAAAAACAAAACAAAACAAACCCTGATTTGCCAACTTTATGTAATTTAACTGACTCAACCATTGTTTCTTCTGTCCTAGCTGGTTTAAGAAGTGCCAAACCCAGCATTTGCACTAAGCTGCAATCACTTTCTCATCTTTTTGGCCCAATAAATTACAATGGATTTTAGGAACATCTAGTGCTGGCCTTGCATCAAGAGGCTGTTATACATACACATCTTTTTAAAACAAAAAAGTTCTTTTCTGCAGCATCCCACAGTCAGGTGCTATCAGCCATCACAGCAATCATGGACAACAAACAGAAGTCGGGCACAGCCATGGTGCTCATACTGCCAATAAAGGCTGGAGCTGCTGTATCCAATTAATCCAAAGCTTCAGCCTGCTCTACATCTCCCAGCCCTGCACTATTGAGTAATTTATTATGGAAATCAACAGAGGAAACAAACTTCCAGGATTGCCAGACCTCAGACCACAGGGCAGACAGCAGAGCTTTCCCCTTACAACAGCATGGTATGTAGAAACTCCCTCTCGCACCGCAAGGTGTTTAAACACCCTTAGAGAGGGCTGACACAGCTCCTTTTCAGAAGGGCAAGAGCAGAAAGCTTCATATTCAGCCAGATTTAAGGGAAGCTCTGGTATCAAACCAAGTGAAGATCTTCTAGGGAAAATTTGGGAGGAAATGCTCTAGTCACAGATAGGTAGAACCTGGCAGGTTGAGCTGCATCTCAGCTTACCGGAGTTGGCTTCTGAAATTCCATCACAAAGGCAAAGCCCTGGTGCCTCCAAAGCCTACCCCAGAGAGGTAGAGGGAAAGTAATACACAACAGCCCCCAAAAGCAGCTGGTGCACGCAGGAAAAGCCTCTCACTAAGCACTGATCAGGTGCAGCTTTTCTTGAAAAGTACAGAAGGGACACAGATGGCAGCTGGATCATGATGCAGGGAAAGGGGAGCCACAGACAATTCTCTCCCTGTTTGACAGCTAGTAAGTGATCCAGACAAGCCCTGGCCTCCTATAGCTTTTGTCACACCCTGCTCAAAAGTTATTCTGACTAAATAAAAGCAGCAGAGACAACGGACCTAGCCACCAGCTATCTCCATCCCCTGCCAACACCTCTACCTTGCAGTGCATACAGCTCTCAACCTTAGCACAAGTGGGAACCGGGAAACAAAACCACAAGCAGATAAAAGCGTTTCGTGGTCTGATCCTAAATGATAGTGCCTATAAATAGCACAGTGGCACTACTTGACAGAGGCAGCACCTTCCCCAAGTGCCTATAAAGTGTTAGCTCGACCTGCAAGGCAGCAATGCTGGCTTGGAAATCCAGCATTGCTTTAGCTGCCCTTTAAGAGCAGGAGATAGCAAGTTTCTGGATAATGAAATCCAAGAATGCCTTTGTCAATTAATTATGGAGAAAGCTGTACCATGCAAGCCCCATCTCACATCCTCCATCATTTTTGCTGCTCAATATAACTTTAATTAATCTTTCCTTTGGCAATTTGAAGGAAGGGTGAGCACGCTGCAAACACCCACTGAGTATTAAATTGATTTCCTGTTTTATAGTCCTCTTT
>NW_009606578.1:22903-24921 GCF_000690535.1 Cariama cristata | reverse complement strand
TGGCCCAGCTATGATTTGTCGCCCTTCACTTGTAGGCATTTTTTCCACGCTAATATAATCCAAAGCTCCAAGCAACAATTGCATCCAGAAAAGTAACACTTTGCACAGCCGATTGCTTCAGCCCAGCCTCTGCCAGCACAGAGTGCATTCCCTCCTGCCCCCTTTTCTCCCCCCACCACGAGAATTCAAACCAACTACCTTATCCCCATACCTTCAGCATTTTTGCCTAAAATATTGGCAATGTTTTTGTCCTAACTAACTAAGCAATCAGATCCTTGTAGTTTCCTGCTTGCCATTTGTAGTAGTGCATCTTAATTACCAAAGCACTAACACAAAGCCTACTCTGCTCACAAACATGACCTCCTGGCTGAGGTACTAGCCTGGTCTTGTACTCCAGATGTCTGGACCTAAAACCAGAAGGTAGGAACACAAAGCTCAGCTGAACACCCCAATAACCACCTACCCTCAGTGACAGACACCACCTCACCTTGGGCTGGTGGGGCTGAAAGCAAGGCCTTTAGCAGCCAGCAAGCCCCAGTGCACAAGCCAAAGTCTGGGCTAGGTGGGAAAGTAAGGACAACCAAGTGCAGCCCAGCTGTGCGACAATGGAATAAGCTCTTTTAAAAGGACTTTCCCCTCTTCCTTGTGGCGAACACAGGCCCTGATTTTCAGCAGTCGACCGTTTAAGGCCGGGGGCTGATCACCTGCTCACCCCAGAATCACCTCAAGGACCGGCATGGGGTTACTGGCTGCAGCAGTTTCTGTCTCAGGCATTCAGGTCCTTGTTCAACACTACTTCCTTGGTACCACGTGTTAGGAGACCTTGACCTAAAACATTGCACCCTCCTCAGCAGCTGTCAGAAAGAGAGACTTTCTAAGCCTTCTCGGCCACCAGCTTCAGTCTTCTGGGAGGAGACAATCCAGGTCAGACCTTCTCCTCAGGTAATTCCCTACCATGGGACTTGCCCTGATTTATTCCTCAAAATTAAGTTGAGAAATAATAACCTTAGAGATGGTAGAAGAAAATTTAAGACTAAAAGTGCTCTAACCCTAAACTTCATTTTGAATGGTTCAGTGGCTAAGCACTGTCCCCCCACTGAGGACATTTCACTAGTTGTGCTCACAACACAAAGTGAACTGTTACAGCTTAATTGCATCATTTGGGGAGGGATGTTCTTCTTTCAGGTGGCCTGATGCACTAGGTGTCAAATCTTCCCTGTTCTCACCCCAAGCACTGCACCAGGGGGAACGGGTGACCCCAAACAGACAGGCAGGAAATTCACTGCCACCTGCCCACCCACAGAAGAAACTGGCTCACGGTAAAAATGAACGGAAGCGGAGCCACTAATGGAGCTGCATCCTCCAAAAAGGAAGGTAGCAACCCCAGCCTGCTTGGAGCAAACTTTAAAGGAAGGCTGAAAATTTAAAACCACATGGTCCTGGATGAAAGGGGGTAGTTCACGACAGATCACATCTATTCAAGGGCCAGACAAGGAAAGCAAACATAGGCTCATTTTACTCATTGTTCTTTATCCACCAACACCAGGAGAGGAGTGTTGCAGCATCGTTGGAAGACAGAAAAGAAATGGACAGCAGGCAGGAAAGAAATGGGAGCTATTTACGGAGGATAGCTAATTTGAGCTGTTTACAGACCTCCCCTCTGAGAGCTCGGGCATGGGAGGGTGGCAGGGGGGTAGTTTCGCCCATTAAAAATACAACGTGAGAATCCATTAATTTTCCATAGAAACAATGTCATCATAGAAGCGAGACAAATCCGATCAGTCATGCAAATGTGCTGATGTTAAATTCTCAGGCCTGGGTGGGGAATTTGGGTTGCCAAAAACATAACAATGAAGAGATCAGGAGATTAACAGCCAGAGTGGCTGCAGCACTGAATGGCATGGTGGGGGCATGGGACATAACCAAAGGCACTCCCAGACTATAGTGGGGTTCGTGCCCTAAGTCAGGCATAGGTATCCCTGCAGAACAGACAAAAAAAAAAAAAAAAATAATAATTG
>NW_009606578.1:11456-22873 GCF_000690535.1 Cariama cristata | reverse complement strand
TTCCTGCTCTGCAAACCAGCAAGGACCTTCCCAGATCACCAAGCTCACTTCAGGGAACAAAAGGCTCAGCAACCCACAGGACTGGGACCCTCGCAACCTGCAAAATCATAGCATCGAGGAAAAGCAAGAGGTGATAGCAGAGGAAACAGGCGAGTGTGTGTTATGGCACAACACAACAAAGCAGTAGGCAACACAAGTTTAGGAGAGAAACCAAGGAGGAAGCAGGTTGGCACCAGCACTGTCCCAGACACATGCTGAGCTGTGATGCTGCCTGAAACAAGGCATTTATGTTGTGTTAATAAGTATTTTTCCCCTCCCAACAAAAAACAAACAAACCAGAAAAAACCCCACCAAAACCCAAAACACCCTCACACAAACAAAAACCACACAGCAATAGGAGACTAGCAGATTTTATCTGCTTTCCTCCCTCTTCCCTCTAAAAATCAAACTTTACAAATACTCCCAGGGGGAGATACTACGCATGGAAAATTACAGCAGAAGCCTGAGAAGGAGGAGTAGAAATCGCTCACCCTGGTAGCAGAGCGCAGCCCTTGCGAAGAATCCAGCCACCATCCTGGACTGGCCTCGCCAGAAGTATTTAGGAGTTTAAAATAACCTTGCAAAATGAAGCGCTCCACCCCCTGCAGTACGCACAACATTACTAGAGTGATGTGACAAGGATGCTTCCGGGTAAGTCTCACCACAAGCAAAAACGGTTCAAAGAAATGTATGAACAAAACAAAAAAAAGAAAAGGAGAGGCCAAAACACAGCCCAAGAGGTCTTTCACCCAAGTTCATCCATAAGCCAAAATATCAGTATTTGTCATCACAAACGGCTGTTTGGTTCACCTGTTAAGTTTGAAAACACATTAGTTTTACGTTTGAAGCCTTTGATGCTACAGCAAGGGAATCCCTTCCCAAGAGGGACTGCCTGCGCTCATGGGGCAGCTGCTGGTGCCCACAAGCCTGGGGAAGGGCTCAGTCCACCAGTGTCTGAGAAGGGGCACTCGCACCTGCACTACGCACCTCAGGGAAACCACATACCACTAACTTGCCCAGACACGGGCATTTGCAAAGTAACTCACCTTGGTCACAGAAACCTGACCTCTAGTGCCACATAATCCAAAGAGGTGCCCTTCCCAAAAGGGGACAATCCTGCAGGATATAGCGATGCCCAGATGGGAACTGTGCTGCTAGCTCAGTGCGACACAGTGCAGAGCACAGGCTGCTGCAAGGATGCTTGGTTCAGGGAGATGGCTAGAGCACCCTAAACCACCCCATACCCCTCTGGTCATTCTCTGCCTGTTTTAAACTACAAGAAAGCATGAAAAAACAGTGATTGCCTTTTCTTATCATTTGTATAGAGCAAACAGGATCTCCTGCTTCCCTTTCTGCAGCTTCTAAGCCTTGTCAGCAGCCTGTTCAATTACCTCTCTGGATTTGCACCTTTAGAGACACACGGCAGAGGATCCAGCCAGCCAGCCCACCCCAGCAGACACTGTTCAAGTCTGCTTTGTAATGGCAAGCATTACAAGACTGTCAGCAGCAGACCCATACATGAATACTGAACTGTGCAGACAGCCCTGGGCAGCACACCAAACCACAGTGCTGTCCTCGTAGGAGAGATTTGCATCCTGCCATGGCCTTCCTTTGGTTGGTTCCTTCTGATGTCCCAAAACCTCTTCCTTTCCAGTCAGCCCTATCAGCAGTGCTCTGCTTTCACTACTTCCTCACCCTTTTCTGAACCCCGCTGCCATAAACTCTCTGTTCTTGTCTTTCAGTGTTACTGTCCCACATGACCTAAACTCAGCCACCCAGACATCCACAGCAACCGTCACTACAGTCTCAGCAACTCCCACCTTGGTCTGTTCCATCACAGCTGGCACATATAAAATCAATGCTCTTAATATTTAAGGCTAATTTTTATTGTCCCAGTCATACACACCACAGTAAGCATCTAGGACTGTGTAGCAACAGTGTACAGAGCTCCACAAGGACTTAAAGTTCAGAGACTGTCACAGCTCCAGTTAGGGAGACATCAGTTTTGGGTGCAATTTCTCCCCATACAAAATTGCTCTCAAGATTCACACCAAAAAGTAGTCACAATGTTCTGCTTTCTTCAACAAGATCTCGTTACTCTCTACTAAGGTTGCTCGAAAGGTGTAGAATTGTGCTTTGATCAGACCTCAGAGCTTTAAACTAGTGTGTCAATATACTAACATACAAGTGAAAGACACTAGCAAGACAGTCATGGACCTACAGTCTTCTGTTGACAAACCTGATCTTGCACCAGCAGTGAGCAATCAGGAAAGCAGTGAATGGTTAAGTGTCATTATATCCATTCATCTTATTTATGCAGTAGGTGCCCACGAGAAGCTGGTCTTCATCAACATACATCCTTTAACATTTTGGTTCTCTGTTTCACTTCAAGCACTTAACTACATCTGGGTGAGGACATGCTCTCCACTTCCCAAGCAAGCCAGCTGCACCCTTCACTCGCTCAAACATCAATGACAAAAGCCTGCTCAAGAATATGCATCTGTTTCACGTACAGCTCATACGGCTAATTTAAACAGTTTCCATATGTTGCCAAAAAACTGTGACTGAATGCCACTTGCAAATAAATGGGGAGATTGTCTGGCTTCCACAGAGAAAAGTTTCATCACACAGCTCGGAGCAACAGCTCCTTCGTTCCCAGGTTTGCCTGGGCTTTCCCAGCCCCTTCCGCAGTCAGATGCTGCTGACCGGTCCAAACGCTGCCTCCTCCCAGGATCATACAACCACAGCAACATGCTTTATGGACCACAGTGAGCAGACTTTGGAAAAGACCTGTAAGGAACACCTCAACACGTGAAGAAGATCTATTAGGCCAGCCAGCGCAACCACCCCCTGCTCCTAGTTCCAGAGAAGTTACTCATAAGACAGGCATGCTTTTTGCTCAGCCCTCATCCAGACAGTACCATCAGGTGCCAGGTTGTAGCTGTTAGAACTCCTCAAAGCATAAATACAGCTCTGGGGCTCCATGTAAGCTATAATTTCGTTTTTCCACATTTTGCTGTGCCATCTGAAATTAGCATCTCACTTTTAATGTACCCATTGTGGCTTCCTGCTCAGTTTCAGTCTGGCAACAGGTCATTCGCTCTATTACAGATAGACCACATCTAATCTAAGGGTCTGTAGCTGGGTAGACAGGAGGACTGAGCAGACAGACAGGTAAGGCCTTCACGCAGGGGTACTGCTCTCCAAAAGGTAAATCTGGTCAGGGAAGCAGATAATAAATATCTCTATTTGGAAATGCAGGGGAGGCTATTAGAACGATTTAAAATTTCAAAGAGGAAGGTACATGGATGCCAGTATTTTCCTTGTCAGTAGTGGCACGTTATATTTGTACCCCAAGAAAGTGCAGTGCAGAATCTGCATCTACCAGAACAGGTCTTGTGCAGTAAAACCCACCTCATCTCTTCAGACAAAGCTTGCTGAAGCAGGCATCAAACAGATGTCCTGAAGAGCCATCCAAATATGTTTCTCAGTCTGTCCTGAAGAAGTGAAGCAACTTTTTTTTCAGTCACAGAATCCAAGGCGGAGCTGGATGTCCCAGCTCCCCATCCCAGTGCTCTACCATTAGACAGGCCATCTGCCGCTGGCCAGCACCTCTCTTGAGGCTGAAGGGTTTCAAGTCCTTGCCACTTCACCAGGCAGTCATGCTACAGAAAGGGCAGTGGGACCAAGCAAAAGATCAGAGCGTTGAGCTCCATGTTCAGCTGCACACTGGGCTGTCTCCCATTGCCGAAGGCAAGGGGATTCACATTCACCAAAGCTACCCTGCTCCCACAAATAGTGGCCATCCCAAAGTAGCTCCTGCCTCTTTGGTGAAGTTGTCGGGGACCACAGACACAGTTAACTGAAAGCCCCCCTCAAATCTGATGTAGGGTGAAGCACATGAAAAATTACTCATGCAATTGATTCACATGGTTTCTGTCATTCATGAATTCCTATGCATAAAGGGGAGGCATCAGATTTGCATGTAACCGATCCAGACAGCTGCAGATTTCCATAGGCACTAACTGCCTGCAGGCAGAAGCCACTCCTCATGTAATCTCGTTAAACAGCTGGAATGAATGAAAATACTGTGCGATTCAGCATGCTAACGGCAGCCACCTCTGCTTCCTCTACTGTTAGTGCAGGGTCCTCTCCAGTTCAGCCCCTTCCCCTGGGTCCAAATTACAGGGGTTACTTCATGCCCTGAACTCTGCAGGAAGCCTGGAGCACATGCAAGTGTGAGGCTACAGTAATGGAAGGCTGCTCTCAGAGAACACTAGGAACAAATCCAGGCTCTCCACTGCAGTCTGTCTCCTTAGCTTTTGGCGATATTACTGCACAACACACAAGTCTTCTCATGAACAGAAAGCAATACACTGGAGATTGGCTATAGAAGCAAAATCAACACACTGCCATCTCCAAAGCCAAGGCAGTGGAATTCACACAAAATGTAATCGCTAGTAGACCCAGCTCCAGACTGGAATCAAAGGCTCCAAAGTCAGGAGGATCTCAGGTGGAAGCTGTTTGCTGTTTAAAGGCCATTCATGGCATTCAGCATTGTATCACATCACAGCAGCTGCGAAGAACCAGCAGAAAACTATAGCATTAAGTAATTTGAAGGAGGCATCATTAATTCTTCACCTTCTAGGGAAGTCCAGAAAGAGAGGCCAGCCTAACTGAGCTCTGTCCCCTCATGCAGCAAGACTGGCTTAAAGCATCCAGCAGAAGATGACATTCAACAAGGCTTATGCTTCATGCATATGCATATATGGTCTACCTTCCGCACCTCCATAAACTGCTAACTCATTCCTAGTGCTTTCCAATCACATTTTATCACTAATACATAAAATCTCCTACAACTTCATGGAAACTGGAGGGTCTCTCAGTGAAGATTAACTACAGCTATGACTGTCCAGACAGGAGAGTACAATGAGACAAGCACCCACACAACAGAAATGGTATCTCACTGTGGATGCAGCTTGCAGAATTGTTGGTTTACACTCCCAGAGGCAGCTGGTTTTCTCTCTTTTCTCTTCTTCTTCCCAGTCACTTGTTCCTATGGCCTCTCCTGTGCTACCACAAGCATTCACAGATCTGAGAAGCAACAGTAAAAACCAACTTGGTTTTACCAACTCAGTAGAAACCAGTTTGTTCTCAACCAGGTCAGACCCTCTTCACACTCAGTTCTCACGGCTCACTGATTCTGGGAGAGGAAGATGGGGAGAGAAGGCTGTCTTCCTCAGCAGCAGCCCAAAGTTAAATCAAAATAAAGTGGCCATGACTATAGCATTAGTGGACATAGCTGACTTAAAGAGCAGCTGCTCAGACCTCCTTAGGCAGTGGATGGTCTTCTGCTTCAGTATGCCCATCCCTCCCTTTCCAGCTTTGTCCTGAAAGCAAACCACCACCCAGAGTTACCCATCCCAGGCCTTCACAAACATTCACAAGATTACGTTAAATATACAAGCATATAAATCTATAAATATACATCATAACCACTTCTGCTGGCCATCCCTCTCTGAAACACCCTAGCTACACCCTGTGCATTAGCCTTGTCCTGTCGGTGTCACAGCTACGCTCCCTCCTTTGCAGCAGCAAGTACTTGGCACTTTGGCAAGTGGTCTATATGCTCCCATGACAAACACACAGAAAAGCACAAAGGTAGCAAGGAGCCTTGGAAAGCCACTGCTCACTAAAGACCACATAAGAACACTGATGTAGAGCATCAGCACATGCTCTGCCATGGTACCACTCAGCTGTCTAAAACACAGAGGCTTTTTTCATCTTTGCTCAGTGTGCACCTCCCTGGCTCTGCAAAAGAAGAGAACGGATCCCCGTCATCATCAGTCTCCTTCACCTCACAGCTGGATCCATTCCAGGAGTAGCATCATGCAATCATTTAATTAGTGACTATCGCAAGGCATAAGCAGGGCTGAAGGTGCAAAAGCAAACTTCAATTTTTACATTTCCCAGCTTTAATAAAATGTCTCTACACAGGGAATGAAGACAACTTCTTCCCTTGACAAGCTGTGCCCTCTGGATAGCAAACAGCCTTGTGTCAGGAGAGTGCCTGTCTTTGAAGCGGGAGGTTGCGGTTTGACAAAAGCAGAGAGCAAAGGGGAGAGGGGACAGAGCTGCTTTGAGGCAGTTGCCAGGATTTAACAGTGCCAGTAAGGTCTCCCTGCATTAGCCTTGCTCTGAGGCAGTGAAGCCCTTTTTTGGCTCACACTCTGAAAACACTTCCCAGCCCCAGGCAGACCAACGTCAGGAAAATCTCTAGCCCAAAGAACTGCAAACTAGAACTAGTTCCAGTTTCTCATAGCCTTAAGCCAGGCCTTGCCATGAGCACCCTGGGCATTGGCAGGAGGCAGGGTCACCAGCCCCTCTGGAAAAAAGGTACCACAAATGGGAAGTGGTTCATTTATTACAGAAGGACATTTATGCTGGGTCAGAAAGAGGACTCAGTGCTCAGGCTTTTGCGCCAGTGGCTGCTCTTTTTCAACACCTCCTTCTCCTCCAGAAGATGCCATGGATAGGGGATTAGCTCAGCAGGAGAGCCCGACGGAGCTGTAGCAAACCCCTTTCCCTCCCACCATTAGCAGAAAGGATAAACAGGGAGGTCTGCCCCCAGCTCACCCTCTCAAGGTGCGCTCTGGATGAGTGGAAAGCAAAATGCAGGTACTTTCCAGAAGGGCTGCCCACATCAAAAAGAGTTTCCAGCTATGGAGCTATTGTAACAACCCAGGAGCAGCAGATCTGCTCTCCCTCCTGTCATTTATCCCTCTGCAGCCACATCAACATCCATCAAATGTCAGTGCTTCCCTGCGTGGTACACACCTTGCACAAGATCAAAACCACCATAAAGCAGCATTGTCTAGTATGGAGGTTTTTAAGCTGTACTCCTCTGATTCCCCTCCAGATTTTGCACACACCTGCAGTATAGTGGGGAGCAAACCTTCATCCACTCTTCATGCACCTGCGAGAGAGGACAGAGCTCCTCACCATCAGACACTGAGGAGCTGACAGCAGACAAATCCACTGGTAAAAAGAGGTATTACCAGGGTCTAGAAGCCTGAGAAAGTTTAGAAATGTACTATTTAAGATATTCCAGTAAACAACTCAGTTCCCAACATACCATTCCTCAAAGCAACCAAGACATGACAATTGCTTCTCCACACTCAACTATACACATAGCCTCATGTCCATGTTTCATTCATTTATCATTCAATTCGTTATTATTACCGCCCCACATTAGTCTTCATCAGACACATTCAAATACTTGACATTCAACAGTCATGCAGTATACACACCACTCCCGAGATATGTCCATACAATGGAGACTGCTGAACTACAATGCTGACAGAGGGATGATGTAAACATGTCAACCCAATTTTTATTTTACTCAGCCAGGAGGAAATTGAAAGCACCAAGATCCTTAAATTTTTTGTGTCCCTAGCAGGAACTGCTGCAACAAAAAGATACTGTCAGCAGCACAAAGAAAAAGCTTGCATCCAGCACAGAGATCTATACTTCATTTGTATTTAATGGTGGTTAGGCAGGATAAGCATAGTTCAAAGTGTCATTTCACATCAAAGTTTGTCCCTACTGCAGGACATGGCACAGCTATCACACAGAAACTGGGTATTGTCAGATGGGGAGCCAGTATTTCCATGGTTGGTGATGGCTTCACATGCTGAAGCTGGTTCTGTCCCCTCACCAGGTCTGACTGCACAGGAAAGGTTACAGGATCAGTGACAAAAGGTGGAACAATGGGTCAGAGAGCAAGGGAAAGGGGGAACACATCAATGTGTAGGCTTATTATAAGCTCTGGGCTTATTGCTAGTAGGTCCTTTTACATCCACACATTAGATGTCAAAAATCAATCATGACTCATGTGAAACCTCATCTGCTCCACTAGTCCTAGATATAGGGCAAACAGCCTTTCAGAAGTTTGGGGAAGAAAACCCAAGGAACTTCACAGATCTAGAAGCAATAAACAAACCCCAAAATATTCCCCTAAGAGAAAAATCAATGCACTGCACTAAATACACATGCTTCCGCCATCAGTAGAGAATGCTGTGTATAAACTACCCAAAGGAGGTGTACTATCACTGCATGCTCTCCAGGTGCCATCAGAATGAGGACAGGTTGTGAACTTTCACAATCTAGGAAGTGCTCCTATCAATTGCTCCTTAAAGCTGCTCTTCCCTAGTCAACCCTAGCTCCTAAGCAGAATCTCAGACTAGCTGAAAGGCAGTTACAAGCTCACATAATCAAAGCTTTGTTCTGGACCACCATGCTCTGGGTTCAGGGCAAGCCACAGAACCAACTCACCCACAGCACTGCCTTTATATTTCCTTCTGTTGACACTGATAGAGGATGTGTATTTATTCTCACGCATCTCAACTTCTCCACCCTGTCCAACACATCTAACTGAGCACTAGTAGAGATCTGCTACTGACTCTACAAAGATTCTCTTTTTTATTCTTCTTAACCTCACTGGTTCACCCACTGACTGTCCATGTGATGAACACCACCAGCAAGCAACTGTGGATGCCACAACACAGAGCTAACCTATGTCCACCATACAACCACATCACAGCAGTGAAATGCTTAGCTGAGACTGGGTAAAGAACAATTTGTTTATCATCTCTCTCAGGGATCCAGTAGTAAAGGTACAACGTCCTTCCCTGAAATCAGGGTGATCATAAACATAAGGTGCTTTCTGAAACCATGCCTTCAGCCATGAAACCTCATCAAAAACTCTAACAAAGTCATCTCCTCTCCACTGCAAGTAAATGAATGGGCACATTAAAAATTGTCGCTCAAACTCGAGTCATCCAATACTCACCTGCAAAACATGCTGCAGAGAAGCACTAAGCAATTTCCACGAGGTGTGAAGCATGGCTGCTATCACCCTCAGCATTTCCCCTCCTTTTCCCCAGCCAGTGTGATCTCAGAGTTCCTAAAGAAATGATTTTCTTGCAATAACAAAGGATGAGTATTTTCTGCTATTAAATACACGTGTGTGCCTCTGAACCTCCCCAAGACAGAGGCAACACAAGGGAAACTTTGGTCTAAAAGGAGACGAGAATGGAAACTGGTAGGCAACACTACCTAAACCTCTGCAACACCTGATGCACTGACTCACAAGCGGATAAGAAGAAAGTAAAGGAATGCTGCAGTTAAGCTCTGGCATTTCTCATCCCAGGAGACTATGGATGCTAAAAGCTTATGTGCAGGTTCAAAAAGAAAGCAGACGGAAGACAAAGCTAACCAAGATCATGAAATACAATGAGCCATCTCTGGCTCAGGGATTGTAGAATCTACTACAGTCAGGGAGACTTTTTGGACGTATCACTCTTACCCCTGCTTTTCTACACCTCCCTTGGCATTTGCTGCTGCCTGATGGAAACAAGCTACTGAGTTTGTTTTGAGGAAGATCAGTCATTCTTAAGTACTAACAGTACATTTCCAAGGGATCATTTTAGCTTTAGCAAAGCTCCAAATACAAAGGAACATACTTATAAAAGGCCTTTAGAAAGTATTTTCCAAGTGCTTATATATACCTTTAGGCTCCCAACTAACTTTAAAGTTATGGTCTGAACTGCCTTTGGTGGAAAAGGAGAATTTTTATAGAAGGCCTTTAATAAAACAGCAGGATGTAATCATCTCTCTGGGATGTTCCTAGAGAGAAGTCATAGTAAAACATGCAGTATGTTCAGCATTGAATGACAGGTCAAGGTATGTAAGCAGGGAAGTAATAATGTGGTTACCAGCTGGGAAACTACTGAACACACAGAACCACTGATCAGTCTTCATGGCTGGAAAGCTTCTCCAATTCCCCCAACTTGTAGTTTTATTCTGACCCAGCTCAGAGAGCAACAATAACAGGCTGGATCATTCCTGCCAAACCCCAAAGTACCATAAACAGTTTCAGAAATGGAGGGGGTATTCAGAAGAGCTTGCTTTGCAGGGCCCAACTTCCAGGCAGCAAGAGGGCGAGAGAGAAAATGCAAGGCTGAAATCACCCCCAGACACATTCAGCTCGTTCAAAGCTTCCAGCAAGGGGATTTAGCCGGAGCTTAAAGCAGTTCTCTGTGACTCTTTGTCACAGGAGTGTAGGTACAAACAAACAGGAGCTGGGACAAAGGGAGTCAACACACATTTTATTAGTAAAAAGTTAATCAGCTTAAAGTGTGCAACTAAATAAGCAAAGCTTACATTAAAGTGACCCGCCAAGAAAAGATGCCATGGAAATAAAGTTATAGGAAATACAATATAGTCTCTATGTTCTTTTGTAATCCAGCATGATAAATATTCATGATTCTGGGTTAATGGGGTACCCAGCTCTCAGCCACCACAATAGTTTTTTGTTTATTCTCAAAACCATGAACTTTGGAACCATGAACCTGAATTTCAGGACTCTGCATTCATGCATGTTAGCAAAATTCGAGGCAAGGCAGGGGGATGGAGACAACACCAGGACCTTGGCTTGTGACAGGGTAACGGAGGTTGCTGGCAGGTTTTTGGTAATGAGTAACAAAAGCCCCAGGATGCACCAGACTTCTGATGTATCTGTCACCCTCTCTGCCTCACCACCAGCAAAGGAAGGAGAGAAGAGGCACCACCTGCAACACAACCCCTTCCCTCACCTCCAGTCCCTCCAGGACATGGCTCATTCCAGAGTCTCTCCCTCCGGAGGACAACGGCATCCTTAGGCCAGCCCTCAAGTAAGCAGCAGCTGCCTGCATCACACAGCAACACCATGGAGCAGGAAAGAGGTCTGCTCCTTATGCGGGAAGGAAGACCTGCATGCCCCTAAACACAATCCCTTGAGCCTTCATATTGACTGAAAGGGCACTTTGGCATTCTGAAAACAGTCCTGCAGGGAGAGGTCGCCAAGCTCCAGCCCTGCATTCACACCGGATAGCAAATGTCCTTCCAAAGCGTATTTTAGAGCCGCAAGCCTCCCTAGCCAGCCCCACATCCAGAGGCTCCTTTGACGGTTCTGCCTTCTGCTGTTAGCAACATTGCCAGCTTTCCCAGTTTTGCTACAAGACCTTCCAAAATCTCTACTCCAACTTGCATTAACACATACAGATCACTTTCAAGGCATGTTAGGAGTCTTTGGCATTAATGAAGGACATGAGGAAACTTAAAAAAACAACACAAAACAACACAACATAGAAGCTGAAAGTTCAAAGCCTTGAAAACAACATGAAGAAAACAACTTTAAACACCAAATTGAATGCATTTTAACACTCTTCAGCTTGTCGGTTTGTTTCCCCACATCCACTCACAACTAAAAGCGAAGACTATGATCCAGTAAGGTCTTCAGGAGTTTCCTGCTGTATTTGAATCAAGGTATCCAGTCT
>NW_009606578.1:0-11443 GCF_000690535.1 Cariama cristata | reverse complement strand
CATTACCTTCTCCCCCTTCTCCCACATAATGTGGTGAAGCATGAAAGCAAGCGTTCGAACAGCCTGGCACCAAACAGCCAGGCCCTGTTTTGCTGAGAGCTAGGAGCACAGCTCTCCACTCCCCATCACTGTGGGTCAGTCTGCTTGGTCTGCAAACAGAGCTTGTATCCCTTCGCTGCACCCTCAAGGTTTAATTGCCTATTTTAGGGAAACTGCAGCCTAAGATCTGTAAATTAATAGGATCTGTTCCTCATGCATCTTCCTTTAGGACAATCTAGATGACAAACCTTGCCACAGCGAGCTTTGTTTCTCCTTTTGGGCAAAGCTCCTCATTCTGGTCAGCAGAACCTGAGCCGCAATAGGACAGGCAGTGCAAAGGCCAACCGTTTCTTAGAACACAACTTCCTGTAACAATGCAAAAGTCTAAAAGAAACAACAATGCTCCCTCAGATTTTAAGCCTTTGATGCTTCAATTGCAATACTTCTACACAGGACCACCATAAAATATTCATACATAAAGGAGGAATTTAGCAAGAACCATGAAAGTTGAGAAATTAATACAGAAGATGAAAGTGTAATTTTTGGAAGGAAAACTATTTGTCCAACTAGTGAAACATCTGCCTTGAATCACAGAAAGGCTCTGTTTAAAAATCAAATACTTTAGTACACAGCAACAGCCTTCTCAAAAATAAAATACCCTGCTCAGAGAGCATGTATTTAGCTTTTACCTTTGTAATATTTCATCTTTGCAATAGCTGCACTAGCATAAAGATGACCGTCCAGAGGGAGGAATACACAAATGGCCACAGAAAGAGAGGAACTCGTTGGGAAGAAAACACTTTCCCCATTCCCTGTGCAGAATTTTGCACAGAATGCCCTGTTCCTCCTGAAACAGGGGACACCCCCATGCCCTCCCACCCAGCTCCAAGGACATGCCTCTCCCCCTCACACTTGCCCCAATGTACCTCTGTAAGGACAAGCCAGTGGGACAGCCCAAACCTCGCAGCTCTCTCCTTCCATTTCACACCAAGCAGAGGTGTAGCTATGAATTACACAGGTACTGCAAAAGCATCAACAGACCCAGTCGCCAACACCACCCAGGAGGACAGAAAGAGCAGGCACACTTGATGGTTTGAGGGTCTCCATTTCACGCATGCTTGCAAACCCCACGGGAAACACATCACACCTCTGCCAGGAGGTGAGGGATTGCACAATGGGCAAAGAGGGCAAAAGGACAGAAAGTGCTCTTAGAATCATAGAATCATAGAATCATTATGGTTGGAAGAGACCTCAAAGATCATCAAGTCCAACCGTATACCTGATGCCACCATGTCCACTAAACCATGTCTTGAAGTGCCACATCTAAACGTTTTTTGAACACCTCCAGGGACGATGACTCCACCACCTCCCTGGGGAGCCTGTTCCAATGCCTAACAACTCTAACAGTGAAGAAGTTCTTTCTAATGTCAAGCCTGAACCTCCCCTGGCGCAACTTGAGACCATTTCCTCTCGTCCTATCGCTAATTACCGGGGAGAAGAGCCCAATCCCCACCTCACTACAACCTCCTTTCAGGTAGTTGTAGAGGGCGATCAGGTCTCCCCTCAGCCTCCTCTTCTCCAGACTAAACAACCCCAGCTCCCTCAGCCGCTCCTCGTAAAGCTTTTTCTCCAGGCCCTTCACCAGCCTTGTTGCCCTTCTCTGAACACGCTCCAGCAGCTCAATGTCCTTCTTATAGTGAGGGGTCCAAAACTGGACACAGTATTCAAGGTGTGGCCTCACCAGCGCAGAGTACAAAGGGATGATCACTTCCCTCTTCTCAACATCAAGGAAAAAAAAAAAAAAAAAGAGGGCATCCAGGATGTTTCACTCCTCATGTCAACATCCCATTACTAACCAGTTTACCTTGACAACAAAGCTTTCCAAGAAAAGGTAGAGACTTGGGCACTTGAGCGATGGCCTTAGGAGATCCCAGCTCTCTGCCCAGGAACCTGCAAAAAACCCCCAGCATATCACATATCACCTTCCCACTGAAGCATGACAAAGAGGAGAATATATGGCAGAAGAGGCCAAAGAGGGGAAAAACAGAAATCAATAGGATCTAACAGAGCGTGACGGAAAATCACTTCCCCCATAAAAAGAGGTTACTTGCCAGGTTAATGAATCTTTTCTGTTCTGTACTTAGACACCCAGGAAATGGAAGGGGTCACAGGAGCAGTGTGGGTGGGAATGCAATCCCTAGAACATGCTTTCAAGAACAATCAAAGGTTAGAGATTAAATCCAGGCAGCGGTCAACTGCACAACACATCAGCAGCTTGACACATGGGCCAGCTGCAGCTCACAGGGTCACTGAGCAAAATACACTTTCAACATCAACAGCACAGCAAATAACAGGCTTCTCTTCCAGGGCAAAACCAGCCCCAGGCCACCCCAGCCCCCCGCAAAGGATCAGCCCCAAGAATCAGAGCATCTCTGCCTTCCCAGATCAAGCAGTGCCAGCACAGACAAAACAGAATTGTCTATGGGTCTCTAATCTGAGTAACTTCAATAGAACCACAAAAACCAGACTGAACCAGAAGTCACACTGTGCAAGTAACTCAGCTCTTGGCCCAGTGGTCAAAACGTTTCAAAACTCACTTCCAGGTAAAGAGCTGTGCCTTACTCTTCTTGGGAAGGCACAAGCAGCAGACAAAGTTAACACAGAAGCATCTGGACAATGGCAGGGTACAAGATCTGGTGGCCACAGAAGCCTGAACTAGACCTCTGGAGTATCAAACACATCCAAAGCCAGGTGCATGTAACTTTGAACTGCAGTTTCTTCTGACTGGAGCCCTACTGACAGGGTCCATAAAAGAAGTGCGGGCCCTTGCTGTTTTATCACTCCCCTACCCACATCTAGCTTGAGCTACTGACAACAGGCCACCCAAGGAATAGTTCTACTTAGGCCCAAGACACTCAGTAAGGGAAACGCAGATGCATGATTTCCACCCTTTCCAAGGTGACCTAACTTGCAGGTCACTGTATTAGGTTTGCCCAGTGCCTGCCAGAATCATTTACCAACTGCTGTTTCTCAGTTCGGGGCTCTTGACTCCAGTACAGCTCAAACACCTCCGACATGCAGCTGTCCAAGCTTCTCCTGCACCAGTTGCCTCGTTTGCTACCCACTACCCAACTTCTGCAAGAGACACATGGATAATGCAGCCAAAAGTCCCTTTTGCTACCCATATTTGACACAGTCTCAGAATAGACTTGTTGCACAAGATTCAAGCCAGAGTTCCATGTCACACCATTTGAGTCTACCACCATGCCCAAGGAGCTACCTCACAAGCTCCGATGTAGACCTAATGCTGGCATCTCTGCACGAGGGAACTTTGACTTCGCAAGTCCAGTGCATTTAATTATTTTTACATCTGGGGAATTTTAAAGTAAAACCAATGCCTTACCGAACCAGTACCTTCATCACACAGCATCTTGCCAACACACACATCAGTGCAGACCGTCCTCTGCTTCCACAATAGACATCTGCTCTGGGAGCAGGGACAGGCCCCTCTGTCAGGTACAGCCACTGCTAGCGGGAGGCAGGGCACAGTTTGTAAATAAATCTCTCTCCTCCAAACTCTGGTCTCTGAAATGAATGAAGAACCCCCAGCAGGTCTCACCTGAAATTCAGCATGCAAAATACCAAACAGCTAATTTGGCCAAAGTTCTGAGCAAATGAAAATGCTGCTGATTAGCCAATGCTATTTGCAGGCAATGCTATCTAAGTTCAAAGTCACGCTGATAAGGAGTGGGAGACTGCCAACATCCGCAGCTATGACATGAGAAGTGGAGAAAGGTAATTCTCAGCACCCTCCAGGACTGTATCCACCAGCTTCTAATAAGGAGACAAAGGTACTCAACAACACTCCAACACTAACTCTCCACAGGAGGAGATAAAATGCTCAGCAGACTTGAACTTCTGTCTTACAACACTGTGGTACAGTTTGCTCTGCAAACAGATTTAGGGTTTGTGGATGGGGAGGTTAAACAGATGCTTTTTGCTTGGGTGCTGACATGTGCAAGAATACAAAATTACTTGAGAGGATGTGAATTTCCGTTTGGGTCTAAAGCTGAGCTGATTCATGGACCGGCAGCAGCTGTGGGTCTCTGACAATTTACAGCAGTCAAACCAGAGGGTGATTTACCAGTGGCTGGGGTTTCGCGTGGGCTTCCTTCTCAACACGCAGTTAAACATTACTCTCCATTCCAAGCTGGGCTGACACAAACTGGCCAAGAAAGAGCAATCAATCACTGAGAGTTCTTTAATCAAGGGCTTCCTTGCACATTTAAGCAGTTTCTATTGACAGGGAACCTTCCTGTTCAGGAAGTACTAGAGTGGATCTGAACACCAAAGTACAGGCGCCCTTGGAGATGAGCATTTCTGGGAGCTCAGCTACAACAAAGGAGGAAAAAACCAAACAAAAAAAACCAAAAAAAACCCAGAAGACCTAGTAGCTGAATCAAAATAACAGCCAGTTTCTGCTCAACCATCCATCTCTTCTGAGCAGTGAAAGTACATTTCAGCACTAATTGAAAGCAGTTTTGTACCTGCAATACTTGCAATCCAGGACAACCAGGTCGTTCAGCATTAGAGGTGTCTCCTTCCTTCCAAGGTCGCCTGTCTCCAAAAAGAGCATACAGACCTCCCCATCAGGTCAGTGTTCTCCCCAATCCCAGCACCGTCTCCTTGGCACAGACACCTCTGGACCCTGACTCACAGAAGCCAGTCCCACCATTTCCCCCTGGTTTCTCAAAGGAAAGGGGAGATTGGCACAGCAGCCCACCTATTACAGCAAACAGCCTGGTGCACAGAACTGGTTCATCAAGTGCAACACAGCAGGTAAATGCACACCATAGCACAGGGCTGCCATTAGGTGAGCAAGGATGGAAAAACCTACTGACCACTGGGAGAACAGCATGAGTTACTGCTGGGGTACCCCACAGCCTGGGGGAGAAAGCATCACAGAACACCTGAGGCTGAAAGAAGAAAAGGATTTGAGCCGTCCTCCAGGCAGGAACGAGAGCGAGCTTCAGGAAAAGGGAGATGGAGGAACAGGGAACATCTGGAAAAAGATCTGTAGGAAACACAGAGGGAAGCAGGCAGAGAGCACAAGGGTCTCTGCGGCAAAGGCAATGTGGGGAAAAAAAAGGAAGCAGACATACCAGAGAAAGGAGGTTAGAAAATCCAGTTTATCAGGCACATGGTGCCTGCAATTTCCCAAGTACAAATGAGTGAGCCTGAACATGCTGCAGCGGGTATTTGTAGTCACACAGCTCTTCCCCAGACTGAGGCAGCAGCCACTCACCTGGGAGACACCCATGGCCACAGTTTTAGCAGTGAGAAAGAGGTGGCTTACCAGTAAAATGCAGCTAGTTCCTGCATCAGCCATCCAGCAAGGCGTAGGCACACCACACAGGAGGTTAGGATAGAAAGACAATAAAAACTCCAAGCACAACTGCAACGGTAGAATACAATTACACAACCGAAATCCTCAGCTTTGTGGACTTTTGAAGCCTGGAAGACCTTGCAGCACAGTTTCCAAATGCCTTTGTCTGAGGCTCTGTGACTTACTTATCTTATGCCACAGAACATCTGAGCAACAGGCAGCCTTCATTGATCAAACCTGTGCAGGCTATGGTCAAGGGCATACACCTGTGAACTGCACTCAGACTACAAAGTTCAATGAAAGCTCTACAAGGTCTTTGTGGAGAAGTAGCCATGAAAACTCCAAGCACTTCTTCCCCACTCTACCAGCCTTCTTTAAGGAAAAAAAAAAAAAAAAAAAAAAAACCTGTCCTAAATTTGCCTATCCCTTGTCCTGTCCATTGCTAAATCCCAAGGTGTAGGTATAGCACTGAGTGTTACACCTCATGCAGGGCAAGCAGATCCAACACACCCCAAGAAGTGTCAAAGATCAAGCACGTTTTTGTCAGATCCCGAGTAGACAGCTGAACACTGGCAGGACTTCAGACCCAGATCCAATTCCCCAGGCCAATGGCTTCTCTACCTGGGAATCTCAGCTGCAAGAAAACGGTTGTTGGTTGTTTTTTCTTTAAGCCACAGCCATTAGCTTCCGCTTGACTAAGATTATAATAAAAGCCACCTTAAACCTTCCCTTTGAGGAGGAAGCTTCTGCTGCCGCTCTACCTCACTGCAAAATACAGCCTCCCCAGCAGCAAATGGCTGCATTGCAGAATGCATATAAAGACAGCATCTCCGGTAGTCCTCACCCACCTGTTTCTGTAACTGCTGTCACCTCCCCAAAGCAGGTAAATTAAAGACTGAATAGTCTGTTCTCTCATTCTTTCTCAGACCACCCAAAAAGACTCGGTCAACTTCCTCCTTGTTCATTTAACCCTTCCTGCAACATACCAGGGAAAAAATGTAAGAGGAATGATTGCTGGTGAGAGCTTTCTCCTTCCTCTATAAATGTTTGCATCAGCATCGAGGAATCCACAGGCTGGGTTATGTCCCAGACTCTTCTGTCAAAGCACACATGTACGTATTGGTGACAAAGAAAGGTGGAAGGAAGCTTTCTTTTCTGGAAGCCCACAGGGCTTCTAATGTCAGGAGACCGGTATTCAGCTCCCAGCACTACCACCACCATACTGACTACCCCTGGGTAAGCCACTGGCTCCCATCACCATCTCTGTGATGCAGAGCCCCACACCAGAAGCACTGGTACTTTCACCACAGGTGCACTGCAGCTCACCTAGGCTTTCCACACCAGCTCAGAGGCTTCAAAGCTTTATGGAAAATCTATAAGATGCAAATGAGATTCTTTCACAGGAAACTGGGATTCCTAAGAAAAGGGCAGTTTGGCACATGCTCTGCTGGTGCTCCCGCCATTGCCAAACCGAACAGGACAACTTGTGAGAGACTGCAGGAAGGCCCTCATCAAGAGCTAAGTGGGCTGGATCCACAGTGCAGACTGCAAAGAGCTTTCAAGTTGCCCAGCTGACATGATGGATCTGTGCTTTCAACAGAGCAAACAGCATCTGTATCCCACTCCAAACCCAAGCAATATTCAAGCAACCCAGAATTTACAGATCCTCTCTCCCCTTTCTCATTTGATTACCCCCTCAAGGCTTTCAGTTCCTAACAGCAAATTCCTCAGCTACCCACAGAAACATCTGCACGTGACTTCAGATGTTTGCACCACAACCCAAATGAAATTCGCTGCCTCCAGAACAAAAAGGCACTGTGCCTATACAGAGAGAGAGCTAGGAGGAACAGAAGGACAGCGAAGCACAATTTACGTCTCTGAGAGCTTCTCTCAGGATAGCACTCAGGGTGTGAGAACTCTGGCATGGGGCATTTAGAAGTTGACGGACCAAATCAGGAGGTGGAGCAGGAACAGGGATGCACAGTGGCACCCTGCAACACTGCATCACCTGTTTGGCCTAGGAGTCAAGACTAGCAGGTTGGCCCATGTCCACACTTGGTCAGCCCATAGACAGGACATGTCACACAAGAATAAACAGCATAGCCAGAGCAGACAGAAACAGGGGACTTTAACACAGGACACCCTCAAAGGACTCCACCCTGGAAGATGAGCTACCATGGGAAATGCCAGGCCTTGGAAGCAACACTGCACCTCCAGCTCACAAAGGGCAGGAGGCATCACACTAGGAGCCAAAGTACCCAGGACCAAGATGCTGAGACCAAACCGCAGCTTTTTCTCCTCACCTGCTGATTTGGCAAGTGGAAAAAAGCGTCATCACAGGCTTGCCACTGGAGGGAAGGGGTCATCAAGCCTGTAAACATCCAGGGGAAAAGTTACTCAGTGCCCAGCTCTCCTTCCTGTTTACATCTCCCACCTCCCTTTGCTGACTTAAGTTGGACTATACCATCTTCAGAGGCCACTTTGAACCTCAGAGATTCTGGTCTTCACCTCAAATTAAAGTCCACATAAGCTTGCACCAAAATAACTACCAGAACAAAATACAGCCTATTTAATTCCTTTGGTTCCAGTCTGACTAAGGAGTCTCAGAAGGATGTGCTTGTTTTGTCCACCAGGCATCCATAGTTCCTCCTGCTGCCTGTCTGTCAGGCAGCCTCACTCAGACCTGCACCCTGGCCTGGGTATCCTTAGCTGGACCCTCTGAACAGCAGATCTATCCGAATGACATGTCAGGCTTACAACTTTTCCATCTATAACAGAGCAGATCCGGGCAGGAACCTTTGTACCATTCCCTTTGAAAAGCTCCAGTGACCTGCCGCAACACTCAGCAAAACCCACTCAGCAGAGTCAGCGCTGTCGCCTCCCCTGGCAACTCAAACCGACGGTGCAGCCCTGCCTCAGCTGCCCCTTTATCAGCCATTCAGGCATTTTCCCCTCTCTTTCTACACTATCAAAAAAGGCAGGAAAACAGCCACAGATTAGGAAAAGGAAATCCTGGATGGCTGAAGTTAAGAGGCTGAACAGCAGTGGAGTTATGGCCCATCAGCTGAGCCCTGGTAACTGGGCACATGTTTACACCAGTTGCTCAGTAGTTCCAGTCATTTCGGAGGTTACTGCCCTTTGTCGTCCATCCTGCCTTGCTGCTGGAGATTATTACACCCTTAGCTAATGCAATAGAGAGGAGTGTGTGCCAGGCTTTTCTCTCCCAGTCTAGCAGATCAACCATCGACAGTCTGCTCTCAACCCCAGGGCACGAGCTGCAGGGGTGAGGAACTGGCAAGCTTTTACTTCGTAACCTGCCAGATCTAAATCCACCACGGCCTCTGGGTCACAGCCATTAGCCGGCAGCAAAAAAGAAGTAAAGCACTACAGTTTTAACAGTTTTGGAAAACATGTAAGTGGAGCAGCAGTTTGTCTTCACAATGGGCTAAGAACCTGCACACCATCTGCAGCCACAAGACCGTGCACAGGAGCCTGTGCCTACAGCAGCAATGGAAACATCACCACAAGACTGACAGTTCCAGTTCTTTTTCCACGGATCATCAAAAACTTTCCCTTGCAAAACACATCAGGCACCTGAGCTTTCCACAGAAGGTCTGCAACCACTGCCCTCTCACCAGTCATGCTTCTAGACAAATACTGACACTGTCTCACCAGGACAGCGGTCTTTACTCAGGCCCGAGGAAGTTAAGAGGACTTGTCACTGCCATAGCACATCAGGAACAGAACATGATAAACTACTTACATAGGCATTAGACAACAGCCCTGACATAGGCCGTCTTGGACGGACAACTCCATCAGAGGTGGCTTCACCATGTCTCACTTACAGAAATGGATCTCTTCACTCGTTAACCTTGGCTGAACTAACCCTTTGGGATGGCACTCACAGCAGTGAACACCTGCCTAGCTCTGCTGATGGACTAGTACTGGAAGAGGAAGAAGGCTGCAAACGCGAGGCAGGATTTAACATGGGTCCATGTGGTACGAGTCCTGCTTGCTTTGTTTTGGGGCTGACTTTAAAAACTGTAGCCATTCAGTGCACAGAGATAGGTACATGGGATGCAAGGAGTGTCTTGTTCCCTAAGTGCTCTGCACTTGGGGTTGATACAGCCCACACGGGGAGAAACTGGATCAGAGAGCCAGGAAACACAGCCAGTCAGGACAGACCGAAGGAGCCAGCGTCTCTTTCTTCTACAGAAGACTGAAACTTGAGAAAGCCGGTACTGTGCTCACCAGTGAAAAAGGCTGCAGCAAAGCAGAAGACACCATACTTTCCTCCACACCCACGCAGACTGGGTAAGAAAGGCCGACTTAAAGTGCAGTACTGGAGCCTCAGGTCAGACAACAGGAAAGCCAAAGCAACACCAGGCTAGGCTGCCTGGCAGCCTCCACCACAGACAGATGTGTGCCTGCACTGTCAGAAACACCAGCCTGGTCCTGGGCTCCAGAAAAGGACTGTGTGACCTCCAGAAGTCTTGTTCACTCCTTCCTTTCTATCAGAAAGAAGACATTGGAAAAGTATTATGAGGCAAACACTGAGAAGTCAGAATATAATTTCTGCAATTGATCCTGACTAAATTGAATTGACAGGAATAACACACACAAGGTTTTTCTGCTCACCAGGAGAGGAGGCGAGGATGTATAATGAAGGTAGGCTGCCACTGGCAGTCCAGGCTCCTCTCCGTGTAAGTGCAGAAGTGAGAGGTAGAGAGCCTGGAAGATGGGGGGACTGCAGGAGACAGAAAAGATCTTACAGCAAAGGCAGGTAAATGGCAGGTTGGGGAAATTTTTTTTTTTTTCCCTTTTCTGCCACACGTTCCCTGTCTGATGTAGGCAAGCCAAATAAAGTAAGTGTTCTCTATGCAGTCCTTAAAGGAGCATTCCTCATCCTCCACGTACTTGACCTGACAGTAATATCCAACAGTCCCAAGGGCAAGTGAGGCACACCAGAGATGATGCCATACTTCTGAGGAGAAAGCAAGGATAATGCATTTGCAGATGGGAAGGCTAAAGCTGCACCTGCAGCTCTCCAGGTCTGAACCACAGCCGTATCACTAACAACTAGTTTCACTGGAAAGAGAGAGATATGAATTCATTACCATTTACAAGTAGATACAAATACAGTTAAGCATGTTTGGGTTAGCTGGGTCCCATATTGATTAAAAAGAATTAAAAAAACCCCACAAAACCAAAAACCAAACCATATATCAAATCACAAATAACTTACTAATCAAGGGAATGTTTTGTGCAAAAAATACTCTGTGAAGAGGATTGAGTTGAATTTTGGAATAAAATCCACCACTCACAGCCCACATACAAGGCCAGTTAAACAACTTGCTGTACAAGACAGAGGGGGTCTGATAGACGTTGCCTTGACAGAGCTCGTCTATGTGAGCAGATACGGCTACAAGTCCCCTAAAAGCAGTCAGGAGAAAGCTGATAACAAGGGAAGCTATCACCAAGGGACACGGAGGAAGAGCTAGGAGAACATTCAGGGGACAAAGCCGTAACTCAAAAGAAAGACCAAGAACACTCCCCACAAAGAAACTCCTTCCTTTTTTTTGATTCCTACAGTATTAAGAAAATAGGAGTTTGCACAAAGTTAGCTGCAAACGGAACAAGACTAAGAAGGTATCGATTGCTGATTTTCCCCCAGCAGAGAAGCAAGTTACAAGACCACAACATTACCTCATAGCTGGAACCAAAAGGAGTGACAGCCACATCAAGAGTAACACACCGTTTGCCAAAGAGAAAACCTGCGTTCATATTCCCTTCAGATTAAGATATTAGGGATGTCAGAAGCTCTTGGAGAAAACAAATGGTTCAAAAGGGTTACAACGAGCTCAGAAACAACTGAGTGCAGCCTAACACGGGAACGCAAAACTCTGGGAAAGGGCTGGAGGGAGCAGCCGGAGGCTTTCTGGAGAGGATGCGGTAACTTGCACGCAGGCAACTAGAAAGTATCTGGGTGCACCGGGAGGCTCGGCTGGTGCCCGGGGC
>NW_009606577.1:62632-68400 GCF_000690535.1 Cariama cristata | reverse complement strand
CCCTGGATGGGGCGAGAGACAGGATCAAAGCAAGGAGAGGGGCATCAAAGGTTCTTCTGTCATCGGCTAATCAAAATCTGAACTGTGGAGATCCGACTTTTAACTCTGGGTCTAGAAACGCTAAGGAAAGATCTCCCAGCAAGGGACTTCAGCTTTAGCTTCTAGTTAACAAAGAGCATTTTAGAACGGCCCTCAACTAAACAGCAGTTTAGCCAACCTCAAAGCTTGGGAGGGAAAAAAAAAAGTTTGAAGAAAAATGAGGCCGCACAAAGCACTGGGATTTAGGACTCCACAAGCAAACCAGCTCTCCAAGCCTGCAGGCGTTCTCCTGCTGCTTTAAAATGAGACCCCTTGTTCTGGTACTCCTCTCCAGGCACCAAGGGGCAGGAGGTGTGCCAGTCCGGCTGCCATCGGGCACTGGGGCCATCTTCCCTGTTATTCGCTCCTTGAGGCATGGGAAATCCTCATGCGACTGTGAGAGTAATATATAGGTATTAGGTTTCAAGAAAGCAGGAAGTAATAAATATTTTAATAAAATACCTCTCCGCTGTATCGAGCTAGGATTCCAGTACAATGTATATAGACAGAAAAAGTCTTGCGTACTCCAGACCTTGCTGGTTATTTCCATCTATACCAGTTGTTCTGAAAATGAGGGTGAAATGTGTAACCTTATACAATCCTCACCTCGATTGCATCCTTAGATCATCATGGCCACAATGGCACTACTTCTGCGTGTGAACTCTGAAAATTTTATTAGAAGATGTTTGCTTTGCTTGTTTTAAAGACCAGGGAATGGCTTCTGAGAGGTTATTTTTCCTGGTGGTGGCAAGAATTGTAGATAATTTTTAAAAAGCAAGCAAGTAAGCAAACAATCCTTTCTCTCCCTCTTGCCTTGCTCTCCTGCTTGACTCATCTCTTTCAAGCCAATAAAGCAATGGGCACCCGAGGGAAAAGTTTGCAACAGCTAGTCTTCCTAGCTCTTGTGGTCAACAGAGACGGATTGGTTTTTCCATGCAATGCTTCTGAACACTTGAGTTGGGATCTGAGGTGTTCTTTGATTTGATCCAGAGAACCTAAGTGTGATGTATTCCTTGAAAGTGCCAGTCTTTTTGTCTGTTTGCTGAGATAGCCTGGAAAATTCTCTTGGACTGAGTGGGGAAATTTAGACTTTGCAAATTTACCCCCATCTTTAGTTCCTGGACTGATGGAGTTCTGTCCTTGAGGGTTAGGCTGAAGAATTGGGGCTGACTACAAGGCTCATCGGGTAGCAGCCATCGCCATGCGTCCTGCTGAGCCCAAAGTGCAGGAGCCCAGCACTGGGCTAGTCTTGGTGCAGAGTTGTTCTTGCATACAGGCTGTGCTGGATGCAAATACTTGTAAAGGGATGTGGAACAAGCCGCATTTTAGGAGAATATTTATGCCAGTCTTTTTCATTGAGGACAATTTATTTTGTTGTTTGAGCCTTTCCCCAGTGAAACCTGCAGATCCGCCTGTTAGTGCTGAAGGGCAGCTCTGCTCTTGCAGAGAATTGAGTTTGCAGTTTCGGAACTGAGAACCAAGAAACGTTTCAGGAGGTCCTGTCTGAACATATGCATTCAGCTAGTGACATATACCACAAGGAGGAAATGTTCCCTCTGTTCTTGGGCTGGCCTTAGCTCTTCCTGGAAAAGATCAGTCTTCCCAGAAGGACAGACTGCCACTCTGACAAAATCACCACTGAAATTATCCAGCCCTCTCATAACAAGGATAATCACATCACTACGTGTCAAGATTTGCAATCCAACTACTGTCCTATCATGTATGTAAATACATGGCAATAGGGATCAGTATGGTTTTGTTATTTTCTTTTTTTTTTTTTAAATCGGTGAACTCGCATGAAATTAAAATACAAGAAATTTGAATTTTAAGTTGGTCCACTCAGTTTAGATGCCATCTGCTACAGCGAGGTCCAGCGTTGCCTCCTGCGCAAGAAATGTGGCTCATGAATGTGGATCAACATTGCCATCCTGTGGCCAAGAGGGTGAACTGCAGTGAGTGGGTAGCTGGCAGGAAAGCAGTCTGGTAGCCTCCAGTCTTCTGGTAGATGGGCTAGTTTTCTGCCTTGAAAGAGGTCTTTGTTTGATTTACAGCAGTATGACCGTTGGCTCTTCTTGGTCCTCCACCGTGCTTTCTCTCTACGTCGGGTAGAGCAATCACCTAGGAATATCATTGTTTTCTAAACATGTATTTTAATTGGCTTTCTGGATATTGATTTTACTTTGTCTTTTGCGGTGCAGTCAATGAAACCCTTCTTGGTAGGAAGCCAGCGCTTGGCAGTGAGTGTTTGGAAGACTGACTCCTCGCTGATAACAGTTCTTCAGATGTTATTTTCTTGATTTTTTTTATCACTAAAGCACACAAGTGAGATACCAGGATTTCAGTCAGATCCTTTCAAGATCCAGTTGTTAAAGTAGATGCAATGACTGTTTTACCCTGGGCAATCAGCCTCCCCTGCAGAGAGCTTGGCAAACCCTTCATGGCATCATCTAGCTTACACTATACATGCCCATGTTTCTATTTTAGCTAGCAATATTTAAGGTATGCAAGGAATTAAGGTTGGCTCAAACTTACATTGTATGTGTGCTGTCACCGCTGGACTTCAGCTTGCATAAATCTACTGGCTTCAGTGAGGTGACATCATTTTATGGTTTGATGGAGCAGTGTTAGGAACTGAACCTGATGTGTTTATTCAGGTCTGAGATTTGGGTGGTTCAGGACAAAGAGGGCCGCTCTGCCATAAGGAATGTAAAAAAGCCAAATAAACGCATACAAAAAATTAGGTGATCATAATAAACAAGAAACATGCTAAGTGTACCTGCTTGGTGTTGTGGGAACGAGTAAACTCTCTCTTGCGCAGAAGTGTGAAATTGTATCTGTGTTAAACCTTGCCTCCAGTACTGATGTGCGAGGATATGCTGGTGATGGGACTCCAGCACACTTAAGTCAGATGCATGATGTAACTAAATCCAGTTCAGATAGATTTAGAATACGGACGATGGTGAATTCTTAGTACATTATTCTGTCTTTCACAGTGAGGAACTGTTGCTCTGGGTCTTGATGAGTTTAACAGGTCATTGAGGAAAGATCAAAGCTCCTGGTTGTGAAAGAATAGCCAGATGGAAAATGCAAATTTAGTTAAGTCCTTGTGTTTTTAAACTGCAGCTGTAGGTCAAGGCACTCAGCTCTTACCAATTTCTATGGCAGCCCAACCAAGACAACAAATTCAAAGCAGCGCTTTGGAAATGCCATCACCTCTGCTTACACCAGTATAGTCATGGTCCTGCCACCCTCACTTACACAGCTCTGCAACAGTGCAAGTCTACTTCAGCAGAGCTTCTGCAGACTGGTGTACAAGAGATGAGCTAGCTTCATTTTTTTTCTCCTTCTACGCTGCATCACTTGCACTGAATACTCTGGAAAAACAACACAAAAGGGGGAGAGATCTGCCTTTTCAGAGAGAAAAGGCAGAAGGAAACTTGGCAGACAGTGGGGTAACATTGTCTTGTGGATCTTGGGAGGCTAGGAGTCAGATCAATAAAGCAGACCACGATAAGTCTCTGAAGATTTACAGTAGGTTACTTTATCAGAAAAAATTACAGGATACAAATGTGATAAAAATGAGTAAGGAGGCTGAAACAGAGGGACTTCTTTGATATCCGAGAGTCTGTTATCTATGGGAGACAGATACATAAACACATGGCAATTATTGCTAATTGAAGAATCAGGCAAAATGCCTTGACTCTGCTGGAATGTTGTCAGCCGAATTTCCAAAGTTGTTTGTACCGCTTTTTGAGGCTGGTAGTTTGTATGTCTTTCAATCCTGCTTCTGAGACCTTTAGGTTTGATTCGAGTATCAAATACCTTTTGCTTTGCAAGGGCATGCTGTCTGCTCCACGCATTGTGGGAGGAAAGCAGGACTAGTTCAGAAACACCCCTTGGCATATTGTAAACATTTAAGTCCCATACGGCACTGGCATAGTTGTAATAACTGTGTGCACCTATGTGCTTTCCTATCTCAGCATCAGGAACTGAATACCAGAGGGTGAACAGAAACTCTCTAGAACCTTTGAAAAGTAGTCCCTCTCTTGGCACATCATCCTTTATTTTACTCCTTGGTCTGTGTTTCAGATTAGGGGCTCTTCCGCACAGGCTTTTTTAAATCTGTATTGGCTTTGGGCCAAATCCAGTTACTATTAAAGTCACCAACAAAACGGCCGTTGATTTCAATGGGAGCAGAGGCTGTAGGAGCTCCTCCTTTGGAAATTATCTAGCAGGCTGCTTGAGGGTTTTGAGTAGAAATGTCGTTAGATGGCACAAAAATTACGTAGAAGCTTATTGCCGTTGTTGCCTCTTCAAGACTGATGCCTTAGGATTATGTGTTTGAAAGCTGAAATTGTTGCATGTGATCTATGACTCTCCATGCTGTTGGGGAGAAGAGATGCTCTGCAAACGGCAGTGCTGGCCTACAGTCTGTCATGGATTTATTCCATTAGAAAATTTCAGCATATGTTTTAAATAGCATGTCTCTTGATCAAGGGAATTCTTGCTAAATAAGCAATAAATAGTATTGTATTGCATTGTATTCAGTAAGCTATATATATACATATGTACAATGCAAAAAAAAAATCACTCAAGATTGTACTATTTTTACTAAAAGTAGCTTTCAAATACGCTTTTTCTCCTATAAAAGCTGTTTGCAGCTAAAAGGTCTGAAATTACTGCATAAAGCCATTGCACCCTCACCGATGCCAGCGAGGGTACTGCCTCCATGCAGGGGTGTTTCCGTGGGCTCAGTCCCAGAAACTGCCGTGGGCATCGGAGCTGCTTGCAGGCTGTTGGAAAGGGGGATGCGCCAGGACTTGGCTCCTTCCACTGCCAGTGGAGAGAAGGAAGGGGTTAGGGTGCCTTAGCAGCACTCCCCATGCCAGTGATGTGTCTGTGACCCCACATACCTCGTGGGAGGTGATGCCATGAGGCTCGGTGGGCTGCGGGTGTGAGCTGGGGTGCCCGGGCCATTTCTCTCCATGGCACTATGCAGAGTGCTGGGAAGCTGTGCTAGGGCACTGCAGGAGAGGGGTCCTCTCATACCCTTATCAGTCCATTAACTGGCTCTCCCTCGCTTTCTCCTTTCTGTTTCAGTTGTTGATAGCTATGGGTACTTCCCCACGGACGTTCCTGATCCTGGGATGTTTTCTCACAGGTAATGTTCCTCAGTCCTCTAAGCCTCTCCACCCCTATTCCTTTGTAAATTCCTATTTCAGCTTGCTTTCATTGTGCCCACCATAACAAATGCCAAATGGTTGCCGACTGGTTACACACTTGATTCTTCTGCCCTTCCCTTCGGTAGGCTACTACCAAGAAGGCAGTATTTTTGCTAGCCTGTGCCAGCCACTTTGGCATCCCTACAGCTGCTATAACCTCCTGCCCGGTTTGTCTGCCTGCTCAGGGAAAGTGAGCCTGCCTACCTCCAGCTGTCCCAGCCCGGTCCCATTGGAGTTTCTCCGGCAGCGTGGTGCAGGCGAGGCTGCCTGTGTGGGCTCCCCGCATCCTCCCACGCCGCTCCACCTAACCGCGCTCGCCGGGGCTGCCTGCCGAGCCTCCCGACATCTGCCGAGCGAATGGTGTTGGGAGAGGAGGGCAGGGTTTGCCACAGAGTGCCAAATATAGAAAGGGCCTGTAGACCCAGATAACATGTGCAGAAGTGAGAAACTGGTTTCAAAGGCAGTCTG
>NW_009606577.1:58977-62601 GCF_000690535.1 Cariama cristata | reverse complement strand
CTGGTTTATTGCACAGAGCCCCACTTTCACGCCGTGGGTCTAAGTAGTTGTTTATTGTGGGCTACCCTATCTGTTTTGTATGGGTCATTTGATAGACTGAAACAGCAAATCTGTTTCTCTGGTGAATTCCCCATTTTTTCAGGGTGTGGGTCCTCTAATTTTCCTTCTGGGAGCTGGACCTGCACCAGCCCACCTACAAGTTACCTAGGCTTGCAAATCTGAGCCTGTAACTGGAGAGTGCGCCTGAAAAACAGTGCCATCTACAACATCTAGTTCAGTGAATTACAGTTTTATTTGGCTATAAACCTTCTGTACATTTTGGCTAGAGGTAGACCCGATGCACAAATTTTTGATCTAAGCCCCTGCTCCGGCCCTTTGCAGAAATAGAAGCCAGATGTAAAATGCAGGTGTTGGTCTTGGGAAGTGGTTTCTCAGTTTCAGTTGTGAGCTTATTCAAAGGCTGACAGCACTGCTGGTTTCCTGACCATTGCTGTAAGATGCCCGAGATCCAGCAGCCGGGGTGTGGGATTCCCTGGTCTGCAGCGAACATGCCCACATTTGGGGCTGGGAAGCTGAGGTGTGGATTGGGAGCCATCTCTAACTTCACCTCTGTCTTTCACCTCTTGATTTGACAAACAGAAGTCAGCAAGCAAACACTTAGCATTTCAAAGGGAAGCCGTTTGCCATCCATTGGGCAAAGCTCTGGCTTTTAACAAGGGCAAATTTCCTTGGACATCAACATGTCTGAAACCATCCGAAAAAAAGCTCCTCTGGGTCCAGTCTGCTTTCTTTCCCATCGCTGTGCTGGGGCTGTTCTGTGTGTTCATATGCTATTTATTCATGTCTTTTTGCAGGACCCTTCCTAACATTTTGCCAGCTTCCTCTGCCGACTATTGTTCCCAATCGGAACGAAATGGTGGTACAGCTGAATTCCAATTTCACGCTCAAATGCTCTGGAGACAGCGAAGTGAGCTGGCAGTACCCAGTGATGGAGGGAAGCCACAGGATAGACATTAGACATGAAGAAAACAACAGTGGCCTCTTCGTGACGGTGCTCGAAGTAGGAAATGCCTCAGCCGCTCATACGGGCTTGTATGTTTGCTATTATAACCACACTCAAGTGGAGGATGGGGAAGTGGAAGGGAAGGACATCTACATCTATGTGCCTGGTAAGTGGGGGATGCCACAGCCGTACCCGGAGGTTTGGATGGGAGAGCTGAACTGTGGATGTTCAGAAGAGGCATATTGCTGTGGCAATTTGCTGTCAGAGGAAGATAGATGACCCCAGGGCCATTTCCTAATGTGTAAAACCAAGACCAGCCCCTGTGAGTCTGTGGACATGTTCCTCTTTCTTTCTATCGGTTTTCATTTTTTTGGTAAGAGTTTTAGTTCTCAAGAAGAGGAATGAATTTGCAGCTTCAGAGATGAGGTCTTCTGACGACCAGGGGCTGGGTATCAGATCTTGGTGGCCAGGGCAGCTCAGCTGTGGGAGTGCGTCCAGCCTTCAGGTTTCCCTGGCCCCTAGGTGGGGATCAACACCAATGCCAGTCATTTCAGGGGGGACTTGGGTGGATGTTTTGGAACATGTACTGACCAAACCAGTCACACGTCTGACACTAAAGCAGTTGCCAGATAAGGAAGGCCATATCCTGTTCTTAACCTGAATTAGGCTTGAACTGAGACCTGGAAAAAGCTCATGTGTGCGCAGAGCCTGGGAAGAGTAAAGCAACAGAGATGTCTTGGGGTGGCTGTCACAAGGGAGGGTGAAAAAATAAGGGTTATTGCTGGCCAGTCTGATGCAAGATTGAAAATATGGTGCTACCATGCAGTGCCCTGTAATTTTCAAAGCAAACACAGCCTTCCCAGGCCCTGCGCTGCCTTTCTCTTCAGTGGTGGAAAACCTATTGGACCCACAAGAAATGTCATCCCTTCTTTTCGGAAGTACCTATCCCCAGCTTTGCCCTCCCATCCCTTGTTCCAACTGGAAATCTGTTTAAAGGTTTTCCACGCTATCCATGGGATGAAGATCTTCACTGTCATAGCTGAGATAGGCACCAGAGGCTGAGCCACAACTGACTGCCTTTGTAAAACCCTGTCTGGATGTTTCCTCGGCGTTGGCTGGGGTTCAGGGGATGCACAACTGCAGGGCCAGAAAAGGTCAAGCTGGTAGATTTGCAGTAAATATTTTGAACAGGAAACAAAAGAGACAAAAAGAGATTACAAATCATCCTGCAAAACTGCAGTATGCTGTGAAGGAGATGATGTCTGCAACTGCAAGGAAGACTGTGGAAGGGGAAGAAGTCAGGAAGCAGGAACAGGACTTGTTTTAACGGGTGTTTTGCAGTGACATTAAGTTTTTACAGTTCACAATGTGTGATTCGAGGACAGTGATTCTTCCAAGACTTTTTCTCCATTTCCCACAACAAATGTGAAATGTTTGCTTTCATTCTTGAAGCAAGATGCTTCAGCAGAGGCTGCGGACTTTGGCACATGTATCTCGATTTCCAAACAGCTCTAACCAAATCACCAGAAGATGTTGTTGGTGTTGAACAGTCTTGTAACTCACTCAGTGAAGGAATATAAAGTCAAGAAATAGAAGATTTCTTCAAGAGGGCTTTTTGGTTTGTTTTTTAAAAGCCTCTAGACATCAGCCTACCAGATTTGCAGGGCAGAGACACCCTGTAATTTTTTCCACTCGCTAACCATCAAGATGTCATAAATGCAGAAACATATCCTTTTCTGCAAATTATAGAGAATGTTTCTGTTTCCACTATAAACTTTGTCTTCACAATTGTTTTTCCTGCAATGAATTAGGAGGGCAATGGGTGGCAGCAACCCGCTTTAGCCAAGGAGGATTACGTTGAGACTTCACACAATATCCTATTTTCACTAACAGCACACAGAAAACCAAACTAGGTGAATCCTGTTTCTGTTTTAAATTACAGTGGGAAAATCAATACATGGAGTTGGCAGCGTCTTTCGGATGGAGCGCTGTGTTTGGAATATTGCTACAAAGAGTCTGCCAGTGCAGCAGAAAGTCTATTGTTAGAGGGATTTGGATTGCTATTTATTAAATTTTATTATAAAGCTTTGCACAGAAGCTTCAGGCTAGCAGGGATTATTTGCTTATTCCGAATGGCCAAATGGAGATCATTTGAGGGCTATGCTTTTTAAGTTGCCTATGTTATGCAATTATGTTTTAAACTCAGACTTTGGATTGGCTGGGTAGGAAAGTTGGCATGTATTTTGTTGACTTTAAAAGAAATAAAACTACCAGGTGTTTGTTTGCTTTTTTTCTGATTGAATACTGTATTTTGAAAACCACATGCTGTGACCATAATTAACTATGTCTCATAACTGTAATGTTGGACATGTTAGAAATGCATGAAGATAAGTACCTTGAACTATTTTTGATGAAATGTGGCTTTAATGGTGTTCAACATAAACAACATGAAACTAATTTCTACTTTTTAGCATGGAAAGTGTTTGGTTTCTTTAATTTTATTTTTATTTTTTCCTTGCTTATATGTTGGTTAGGAGACAGTTACTATTACCAAAGGGGAAAAAAAAAATCTAATTGAAGAAGATGAGTTATTTGTGCCAATAAAAGGCAGGATTTTTAAT
>NW_009606577.1:45318-58963 GCF_000690535.1 Cariama cristata | reverse complement strand
TTTTTTTTTTTTTTTTTTTTTTTTTTTGGTGTGTGTAGTGAATGTTGCATCTAAGTGCAAAATCTTGTATCATAAAATTAGCATGTTTAAGTCCAAATTCTTCCCTGTGGTCTTTGCTGTACATATATCTTGATAGAGCTGTCTATGATAAAGTGAATTCATTGTTACTTTAGTCTCCAACATTTGCATGAATGTTTTCACACCCAGGAGTGATTTTCTTGCTTTTTGTCACTTAATATGCTCTTGCCCTCACTGTAAGAATATGTCAGAACCAGGTCTAAGGGGATTAATAATGCTTACCTTTCTTTTTTGGAGGGGGGAATGTTTTGTATTTTTCATTCTGCATCCTAAATTGTCACAAAGGTACCCAAGCCCTTTCCTATTTTGTGCGTAGGTCAAATGTCTTGCTACATGTCACATCAAATAGCAAAAATGAGCTACTGCATGTGATTACCATACCCTACCTGCAGTCTCTGAAAAAGTAGAGTAATTAACTGTACTGGTTTCAGTTACAATCTACAAGTGGTCATTCTTGTACATGGACTTACTACAAACAAGACAGTGTAAAATTACCTCTTTTTTTTGCAGACCCAGACATGCCTTTTGTTCCTTCTATACCAGAAGACCAGTTCATCCTAGTAGAAGAAGGCGATCCCACCGTTATCCCTTGTCGGACAAGTGACCCTAATGCTCAAGTGACTTTAATTAACAGCTTAGACAAGGCTGTCTATGCTTTCTATGACAGCAAACAAGGCTTCATAGGGAATTTCCCCGCAGGCTCATATACATGCAAAACAATGGTTAAAGGTGTGGAGTTCAAGTCCGATGAGTTCCTCGTCTATATTTTAAGAGGTATTTATTTTTGTTCATTTTTTTTAAAAATAAAGAAGTAATAACATTCAGCCCAATTCTTTCATAGATCATAGAACCATAGAAAGGTTTGGGTTGGAAAGGACCTTAAAAGATTGTCCAGTTCCAAGCCCCTTGCCATGGGTAGGGACACCTTCCACCAGACCAGGGTGCTCAAAGCCCCATCCAGCCTGGCCTTGAACACTTCCAGGGATGGGGCATCCACAGCTTCTCTGGGCAACCTCTTCCAGTGCCTCAGCACCCTCACAGTGAAGAATTTCTTCTTTATATCTCATCTAAATCTTCCCTCTTCCAGTTTAAAGCCATTGCCCCTTGTCCTTTCACTACATGCACTTGTAAAAAGTCACTGCCCAGCTTTCTTGTAGGCCCATTCAGGTACTGGCTAGCTGCTCTAGGGTCTCCCCGGAGCCTTCTCTTCTCCAGGCTGAACAACCCCAACTCTCTCAGTCTGTCTTCATAGGAGAGGTGCTCCAGCCCTCGGATCATCTTCGTGGCCTCCTCTGGGCTCACTTGAACAGGTCCTGTCCTTCTTGTGTTGGAGGCCCCAGAGCTGAAAGCAGTACTGCAGGGGAGGGTCTCACCAGAGAGGGGTAGAGGGGGAGAATCCCCTCCCTCGACCTGCTGGTCATGCTGCTTTGGATGCAGTCCAGGACACGGTTGGCTTTCTGGGTTGCAAGCACACATTGCTGGCTCATGTTGAGCTTCTTGTCAACCACCTCACACTGTAAGAGCCATATTAACATCAGCACCACAGGGTTGTATCAGGTTATTTCACCAATGACGAGTTCCTTGCTCCTCTGGCAGTATTGCCAGATACTTGGTTGCTGGTTTACTTAGCAGTTACATAAAATTTTGATGAGCATAAAGTATCATTTACTTTATCCCCTCCCAAACGGTTGCAAGAAAAGTCTTCCATAATCCATGTATTTGCATCCTGTTTGCTGAACGAAAAGGCTGGTGTTTCCCAGTGGCTTCAAATAGTAGATCTTTGAGTAGTCTGAAAAACAATGATTCAAATATTTTGATAACCAGGTTTTTACTGGCCAGCAAGGGATTCTCAAAGACAGTCACTGATTAGCAAAATGGAAAATTGCTTTTATACCAAGTGACTTTTCACAGGGGCATTTGAGTTAGGAACTTCTAATTGAAATTTTATGCATGGATCATTTCTTTGTGAGTTTGAACTCAATGCCTGTACACTTCATGCTTTAAATACTGATTGTTTACATCAGTATAAATCGGCAGCACTTCCACTGAATTTTCCAGGCAATTCCTCAGTAGAGGAAATGAAATAGAAATCTCCCCCTGAAATTGCACCATGTGAAGATTGCATACTTTTAAAAACTAAATCTGCTCTCTCTCTCTTCTCTTAGCTACTTCACAGCTCCCAGTTGAAATTGAAGCTCTTAAAACTGTCTACAAAACAGGCGAGACCATCGTAGTAACTTGTGTGGTCTTTGACAATGAGGTGGTTAATTTACAGTGGAATTATCCTGGGAAAGTGGTAAATATATGGTTTTTTTGTTTTTGGAATGTTTGAAGTTACTTATTGGGGAAGAAGGTGGGGTTGTAAAATATTCTTCTCTTCCCTGAATGAAGACAGCTGAGGAGAGAAAACAAATTTCTTTTACTTTTAGGTTACCACAAAAGTAAATGTTACCCAAACATTAGAGTTTGCTGTTAGTAAGCATGCAAAGCATGAGACGAAGATGAGGTATGACTAGGAGTCCATCCTCTGAGGGAAGAATGTTGTCTCTCAGGTCTTGTGCTGGTTCAAAAAAAGAAATATTGTGGAAATAGAAAGATCTAGGAATGTGTTGGACATCCACATAGAGCTCTGCTGCTGAAGGTCTGAACCTCTAAAATGGCCTGCTTAAACCCTGGGTTCTTGGGCATAATAAAGGACGATGAAGAACCAAGTCCACAGTCTTAATTATTCCTCATTATGCAGGTGTAAATTAAAATGACTCTTACAATCAGTGTAATTACTCACTAATAAGAACCATCTAGTAAGAAAACCTTAAAATTTTGGAGAACCTAAAAAATTTTCAAACTGACGCAACATCCTTCTGCAGTGAAAATTTTCATTCAGTGAAATTTGGTCAGAGCCAGTCCCGGTCAATGGAGAATTTCAGAGTACTCCATGTAAAAAGCCTGGTCACAGAAGGAATAGAGTAGTTGAAGTGTACCTAGTTGTGACCCCAAAGCCCACCTTCTATTTAAGTTAAAAGCCCAAGAGGAAAAATTATTTGAGAAGATTTTGTTCTACTTTCCGTATTACACATCATAATCTCTGCTGTATGCCACCTTTCCAAACTAGACCCAGCATATTTTTTGTTCCAGCCTCTCATGATAACAAGGTCTACCATTCTTACCATCCTTTTACTCACAGGAGTCTTACCCTTACCAATAAATTATTCTTGTTTTGAGAGCAGGCTGAACATAGCATTTAGCAACTGGTTCCTTTTTGTCTGCTGGAGAGGATAAGAATTCACCCTGCTTCATGGGAATTGAACAAAGAAAAGTCAAGTGGCTTTTATGTCTGAGGAGAAGGTAGGGCATGAGCAGTAAAATGCTCTTTCAGGCTGCTCGCCCAAATTTTGAACGGTATTTGTTTTGAGTGAATAAAACATGAGCTCTCAACCTCCTCACCCTTCTGTGCCTGCCCTCAAAAGGGTGTATTTTTATAGACACACCTTTTGTGCCTGTGGCTGAAAAAATACATCCCTGACTGAGTAAACAATTCTTCTGCCACACAGGGTTTAGACGGTTGCTCTTGCTCCAGTGGCATCATAGATCCTCAGTGGTGTGCTTTCAGCTCAGTTACTTAAGTAAGGTTTTTTTTCCTTCTCCAAACTACAGAAAGAAAAAGGTCTGATAAAACTTGATGATATCAAAGTCCCATCGCAGAAGCTGGTTTACACCTTGACCATTCCTGAGGCATCAGTGAAAGACACAGGGGATTATGAATGTACTGCTCGGCATGCAACCAAGGAGGTTAAGGAAAATAAGAAAGTAGTCATTACAGTCCATGGTATAGTCTGATTTTAGTGTCCCAAAATTATTAATGTGTTGGAAAACACCATTCTTGAAAAATGCTGCACAGTGTTGTTTACACAAGGTTTTTTCATTTACAGACAAAGGTTTTGTTCACCTGGAGCCGCAGTTTAGCCCTCTGGAAGCTGTCAATCTACATGAAGTCAAAAACTTTGTCGTTGATGTGCAGGCATACCCAGCACCAAAAATGTACTGGTTGAAGGATAACGTGACTCTGATTGAAAATCTTACTGAGATTGTTACTAGTTCCAACAGAGTCCAGGAAACAAGGTAAAAATGTTCTTCTGACCCTTACTTTGCCATGTTGACTTGAGTTTCTCCCCAAGAAACCTAGGCACTGCTCCTATTCTGTCTTTTCACCTCAGTTTGTTGCTTCTTCCTCAGTGGTGTTTAAAAATAATTTCTTTGTTTTCTACTTTAAAGGGTGTTGCCTAATCAACTTTTTCTTATTCCCTTCATAACATCAACACCTCCAAGCCATAGAAATCTTGGTTTCTGAGCACTAAGCCTCTTCAGTCCCTCCAACATACCTCCACACCAAGAATTTTCCAGTAATATCAGAGGCTTTGTCAGATCCCTGGAGAATATAACTATGCCCACTTGTTTCTCAGTTGCATGTTGGTAGTTATTTACCGCTTGAGTAATGACTTTAGTTAAAGGCATGCTAGAAATGCTAAATGTCACTACATTGTAATCTCTACATACCCAGATTACATGTTGCACCAAAGTGAAATTTTTTTATGCCTGCTTCAAAAAATACAAGCAAAAACTCTCATTTCTGCAGGTTTCAGAGTATATTAAAATTGATCAGGGCCAAGGAAGAAGACAGCGGATACTATACTTTGGTTGCTGAAAATGAAGATGAAATTAAAAGATACACCTTCTCCTTGCTAATACAAGGTAAGGAGCCCCAAAGCCTTGCCCACCAGATCTGATGGCACACAGCAAAGACTTGATTCACTTACACATCAGATTGCCTGGAGTATGGAGATAAGAAAGGTGCGAACCAGGGTATCCAGAGGAGCGCGTGCTTGCCGAGTCCTTGGATCTCTCCTACCCTGATCCTGGCTTTGACTTCTGCGCTGGCCTTGAGCCAAAAAGAAACTTTATCCTCCTGCCTAAGTTGTTCCAGCTGACAGCGGGAACGATAGCTCGTTTAGTATGACATGAGGACGTGGCATAACCGCAGCACTTCCTTTTCATGGCCCTAGCCTGGGATCCACTCTGTCCTACAGGAGATAAGGACCTCCTGGACGAGTCTGGGTCTCTAGCTGTTGCAAAGCCATCAGCCAAACAACACCCGTCCTGTTTTATTTGAAATTTCAGGCTGTCTTTTTGTAGACCCTGACGAATATTTTAACAAACTCTTAACTCCTTCCCAGTTCCAGCCCTGATCTTAGACCTCGTGGATGATCACCACGGCTCTGCTGGTGGGCAGACAGTGAGGTGCTTGGTGGAGGGGACCCCGCTTCCCGATGTGGAATGGTTGGTTTGCAAGGACATTAAAAAGTAAGAGAAGTGGGTACTTTCTTATCTAAATTATGACTACTTGTGTCCTTGATTAGCTTAACATTATTAGTTACTGTATCACCTTTTCCTCATCAAGGGTCAGTAAGCTCTAGATAATTTTTTTCTTTTTAGAGGCATGTCACATATTTCAAGAGAGGTTGTCAGTGCCCTTCCCATTGCATCCTGTAGGAAAAGACACAATGGAGCAATTAAGGAGATTTCTCTCATAAAAGCTTTGTGTTCGATAAGCGAACTAAGCAGATTTCACAGTCCTGGTTTGAGTAAGGATCTCGAGAAGCAGCTGTCCCTCCATTCAGGGAGTTCTTATCATTTCACAGATAGCTCATTCTGCCTCATTAACACCCTTGCATGCTTCTAAATTTTCACTTGTAATTATTTTCCCCCTAATTACAATTTTCACCTTCAAAGTATTTTAGACGCGTGGAGTAATTACTCCCATTTTTGCTAGTTTTAGACTGGCTCTTTCTGTGACTACTGGGAGGCTGGTTTTCCTCTGGGATGTTATCCACCAGGGAGAGGGAGACCATGCATAGAAGGTGGCTAGGAGCCCTGACACCTCCCAGCTGTGTTCTGCTCTCATTGTGCTAAAGCCTTTTACTTCCTGGTGGGATGATCGTCCTCCTAGTCCTGCCCCAGGGAGCCTTGTACAGCGCTAAAGATTCAGGGAGAAATAGAGATCCATCCAGTACTGTAATTCTTTGGGATACATACCTAGGTCACACCAAGGTCTATCTTATCTATACCAGACCTGCTGGGTTGCATTGTCAGGCCCTCAAAGCAGCAGCAGTAATGAGAATCAGAAGGCAAATTATCCTAAGGGCAGAAAGATGCAGGCTTTTCACAGAGGTGGTCTTAAGCACTTCTGATCTTAAAAAGGATCATTGTCAGAAGAAAGTTATAGTGAAAAGTGGTTCTTGTTCTGTTCACTCTTCTTTAGCCATACTATGCCCAATGCCCGTTTCCCCTGTTATTCTTCTCTACAGGTGCAGCAATGACACCTCATGGACTCTTTTGACTAACAATATCTCTGATATACACATGGAAGCCCACCTGGATGAGAAAAACATGGTGGAAAGCCAGGTGACTTTCCAGAAGGTAGAGGAAACCCTGGCTGTGCGATGCGTGGCAAGGAATGACCTTGGTGCTGTTACTCGGGAACTGAAGCTTGTGGCTCCCAGTAAGTTTGCTTTGTCCTTCTGTGAAATTACAGCAGCCAGTCTGACCCCTCTCTAATACACCCCAGTTCAGTCTTAATAAATAAAAACATGAGTTGTTGTGGATAAAAATAAATGAAAATGGAATTTTTTCCACCCTGGCGCATCTGAGGATGAGGCATTCTACAGGTCTTTCTGGTGCATCTGTTTTTCACTTATTATGTAGTTCCATGATTCATTTTATCATTTTATGGCCACCAGCTATAGGATGTTCTTCTAGACAATCTCTGCATTTGGTTTTGAAACAGGAAGGCAGAACTGCTCTGGGCTTGGAAAGACTTTACAGTCACCAGCCTCAGGAATTGCTCCTGCCACATCTGCAGGACATGGGAGCTGTGATGGCAGGGGAGGTGGGTGTCTTATGTGTGTGTCATGGTCCTCATGGCTCAGGAGGAAAATATGGTCTGTCTTTTTACTCCACAGCCTTGCGATCAGAACTAACGGTGGCTGCTGCCGTCTTAGTGCTGTTGGTGATTGTGATAATTTCACTGATTGTCCTGGTCATCATATGGAAGCAGGTAATGTAAAAAAGTATTTTAGTTTGGATGCTGAGCCCTGCTGAGTTTTGATCTGCTCTGAATTTAGGCACAGGACTAATGGTTGGTTTTGCATTCTGTGTTTTGCAGAAGCCGAGGTATGAGATAAGATGGAGAGTCATTGAGTCTATCAGCCCCGATGGCCACGAATACATTTATGTGGACCCAATGCAACTGCCTTATGACTCCAGATGGGAGTTTCCTCGAGACGGGTTAGTGCTTGGTAAGTTTCCTCTAAGGGACTAATCCCATCCTTCTCTGGGGATAAGGGCAATTAAGGACAACTCTGAGGTCTGTGCTACAGGGATTTGCGACCTAAGTTATGGCCGTGAAGTCCAGAGTCTTTCTGTACCTCTCTGTTCTCCTCAGTTCTCCTTCTGCATCCTGTTCTTCTCCTCCTACAGCGGTGTCAGCCTTGAGCTCCTTCTGTTGGTGTCTCCCATGCCTCCGTTCCAGCTCTCCTCCACATGCCCCACGCGCAGTGCCCACCTCCGCGTGGCTCAGGGGGCCTCTCCCAGCGTTAAATACCCTCTTCAACAACACTCACTTCTGCTAAGCCACCCTCAAGAAGTACATCATCATTTTTTATTTGACAGACATTTATATACTTATGTGCAGAGACCAAAGGGAATCTGCAAGTAGTTATGCAGTTTTAATAAAAATATTTTTTAAATTATTAATCCATGCTGTGCACATATCAGTGCTGAGTAACTGCATAACTTATTTTTGTGGCTACTGTCCTTCTTCCTTCCCCTTCTGCTTTCTTGCTTTGTTATTCATGCATCAGAGTTCATACAGAATTCGGTCGTAATTACTTCTTCAAGACTGACCCAATCTGTCATTTATATCAATTGGAAGTGTAACGATTATAGACAATTTTTATGTTCTATCTGGATAGTGCCTTAAATATACAAGGCTTCCCTCTCTTGGAGGTATCTGTGCACCAGGTTGTATCACAAACTACAGGAGGAAAAGAATATGAAATATGTTTTTTTGTTTGATGTATTTTAAGAAATATACTCCTCTAGTTTAGTTCTCCTTCCCCATCTCAGAGAAAGAATTGATGTTAACTCTTGCAAGAAGATGCACAAAAATTTCTGGTTCAGGAACAATATCCTTTAATTAAATTCATGTTGCTAATTGAAAACTAGAGAAGGGTGGATATTTAATGGGATTATTTTTTTACAACCCAGACTTTAATTACATGCCTAAATAGGATTTGTCTGATCTGAGTTGTTAACAGACCACCACCACGACTTTGCCTTCCTCTGACTCATGAACACCAGCCTATTTCAATGCCTTCCTGTTTACAAGTATATTTAGGATAGTCAGTGCTTTAAAAACTAATGCTACGTGCCCTTTAAGCGATCTGGATCGCACAAGTGTTCTTGACATGGTTAACATTTACCCACTGGCAGTTCTGCCATGTGAAATGCTGGCTGGTGGGGACCTTTCTTGTTTCTGGGGCTGATAATTCTGGTTAGTGTGGGTTTTCTCGTATTGACGTGGGAGATGACAGCAAAGCAATTACACCTTTAGCTCAGGAAGGCTCTGAAGCAGGATACAAATGCATTTTGGCTCAGCCAGATGAGCATTTCCCATCCTAGCTATGTAAGCCAGCTGGTATTTATTTGTTTTACTAGCTAGTAGTGCCTGGAGTGCAGTGCTGCGTTAAATGCCAGCTCTGAATGTTGGCTGGAGGGAGCTTCAACTGATAAATTTGGGTTACACTGCACATTTCCCTTTGGTATCACCCCTCCAGAATGTACATAGTGTGCTGCTGTTTAAGGTGCTCAGGATCCAGCGCAAGCCTGGGAGAAGTGTAACAGAATGAGAACTGCGATAGCGTAGTGACCTGTTTGAGTGCCACTGCCTTCTCCTGGCTCTGCTGGGAAGTGGCGAGGTCCCAGCGGGACCTGGACCTCCTCCTTCAGCTGAGATGCAGAGGGTAGGGCCTTTTGAGGAGCGGGGTCCAAGTGCTGCTGTTTCTCAGGATCTTGGGGTGGCTGTCGAGAGGAGGCAGAATTGCTCCCATCGCTTCCCAGCAAGCCACTCATTTGTCCTGGTGGCCTTAATAAAATGAAATGCTGGTCTGACACAGAATCAAACCCATTCCCATTTGCAAAAGGCAAGTTAGAATTCAAGTTACACAGCATTTAGGGGTGTGGTACCTAACTTCTCATGAGTCTGGAAACTGGATGTAGACGACAAAGCTTGTCACTTGTTTGGTTTTTGATACAAACCAAGAGAGTTATGGTTTAATTTGGGGTGGGCTGATTATCCCAATTCAATTTTAGTCAAAGGAGCATCCAGTTGAGAAGGTTGTGTCTGGAACAAATTCACAGGCTTCACCTTTGTATTTGTGTCCCCCCCCCAAGCAGAAAAACAGCACTTCTCTGACAGGCTCAGCAGATAAGCTCTCTGGATGGGTACAGAGGCTGAAATAGCTCTCACCCCCAGGCCCTTTTCCTCCCCTAGTTTGAGGAGCCTTGAGCTGCTGCTGGGTCTGCACAGTCCCTCTGTGGCGGAGAAGCAGCGATGTTCCTCCCGCGAGCAGATCACAGCGGTGCCTTTACACTAACAAAAGTAAACACACGCTATAATTTTGGGCTCCACTGAAGGCCTTGACATCAAGAATGTGATGGCATTACAGATGCCTCTGGCTCTTGAGCAGTCAGCTCCCACCTGGCTCCGAATTTCAAGTGTGAAACACATGGGGCTTGGGCTATGTCTGGGGAGAGGGGTGAAAAGGGGAACCGGCAGTGATAGCTCCCCGCCACTCCGGAAACACTCTCATTGTCTCCACGTGCACCCCGGCTCAGCAGAGGTGATGGAGAGGGAGATGGGTACCTCGTGCTCAGCCGACAATATGGTTTGGGGAGGAATTGGCTTGTGAAGACGAGAAGATCAAGGAGCATCAGCGAATGCCATCGCATTCTGAAAGGCTGCATCCTGCCATGTGGCTGCCAGACCTTCGGTTTGAGAAGTTTCAGGGACCAAATTTCAGACTCAGGTTGTTTGAATTAGTCTGAAATTTAGTGGGAAGCTTTCTCACATCCTGATTGGGAAGAATAACCTTAGAGGCACAGGAATCTTGAGAAGAAATCGCATAGTTTTTGTGTGCATGACAAACTATGCAGTCATAGTCTTGGACAGGTTCTTCAGTAGTAACTCAACTAAGCGTTCTTTAACCGTTTCTTGTGCTTGTTAATGATGTAGATATTGTTTGGCTGGAAATTTTCTTTTAAAAGCATGTATACAATAAAAGCGAGGGGAGCAGCTAGAGGATAACAGAAACATATGGCATTGCATGCCAGATAACACCTTCAGAAGTGTAAAAGGCAGCAAGTTCAAACTGCAAATGAATGTCAAAGACAAGATGCTGTATATCTCCATAGTAAAAGTCACTACTTATTCTTTCTGTGCTGGAAGTTAAAAAGTAACATAAAATAAAATAGAGAGCTTGTCAGGAATATGAAAATACCCTGGCATCTGGAGATCATATACAGGTTTGTTCACTGAGTAAGCGTTGCCTTGATGAATTTTCTCTTCGATATGGAAACTATGAAATATAGTATTTTTGAGTATGTTTGTGCAGTTCATATTTATCTAAAAACTCACTCAATCTGTACACAACTCTTCTGCACACTGTATCTGTATCAGGAGACAGGATATGATAATCCAAAATTTTTGTCTAAATTGATTTGTGGGAAGAGTAAAGTGTGTATAAACATTAGCTGTTTCATTACAGCACTTGGAAATTTGCAATAAAATTTATTCCAGCATATGAAACACACTTGTACATTAAACTTCAGAGAAGTTTCCCCTCATATGTGATCAACATGTATTTCAGCTTCTTGCAGATCACTGATGACCCTGCACGTCTATTTCTAAATGTGCTGTCGATGTGCTTCAGTCTATCTTACTGCTAGACATACACAGCATTGATTTAACAGCCCGAGAATACAGCTAAGGAGTCCAATTCAGATTTTTAAGTAAAGGACACAACTGCACTGTGGTCAGGTGCTGACTGAGGCAGAGAGGTCAACTTAAATGTAGGAGAATCAATGATTAGAAAGGACAAAACGAGAGTGGCAGGGCACAGTAGGAGACGAATTTGAATGAGTTGAGCTCTCATGTGCAAACGTGCTCCTGATGTTTGCTTGCTTGTTTTTATTTAAGAATTGTACTTAATGATAGCATTTCTTATTTGCCTTTTCTGCTTAACAGCAACAGTAATAACAATAATACCAGTGGTCTGGCTAAGTGAGTGTGCTTTTTCCACACAAGAATCACAACCTGTAGAGGAATGGCAGCGGGAAACGAGGCGAATCGCCGTTACTTTCTGAAATATATAATGCTCTCCCTTGTGTTCAGGTCGAATCCTTGGTTCTGGTGCATTTGGAAAAGTAGTCGAAGGGACTGCATATGGATTGAGTCGCTCTCAACCGGTGATGAAAGTAGCTGTGAAAATGCTGAAACGTAAGTTGTCGTGGTTCCATTTTCCAAGCTAGGTAGGGCACGTTCCTGTAGGGTTATTCAAACAATGCTTGTATATAAACAGATTCTCCGTATCTGAAGTTGAAAATGTACTGTGGAATGACTGAAATTTATAATTATACTTTAGATTGCTTCATGATGTTTCAAGACTGAAAGTATCCAGGCTTCTGAAAACAGCCAAAGTTTGGTTTTATCTGTATGGACTGTAGCAGCCACAATAACTGAGCAAGTTCAGAAAAAGATAAAATAACCGTGAATGTTTGTGAACAAATGAAAGCTGCACAACAAAGGAGAAACAGGCAGGTTTCGTGTGAGAATCTTAAGTTCAGTGAAGATTTCCCAGTTCATGAGATCTGAGAATCTGATGCAGTGATTCTGAAGGACTCATGAGGAGCTTGCTTGTATTGAAACCAGCAGCTTGTAAAGTGCCTCTGGGCCACCTGGGCAAACCGCTGTACCCCTGGAGAGGGACCAACAGGCTGTGTCTGCTATTTAGCTGCATCAAGTGAGTCCTTTATTAGTGAGTTGTGACTCCTCTCCAAGTCTTAAGAAATTCCTTTGTCAAGTAAAGGACACGGTCTTCTTCAAGAAACCATGGTAGTGATGCTCTAATGAGGCAAACAAGGAGAAATAGTTTGTTATTGTGAAAAAGGCGATTGCTCTCACCGAGTGGCTGGTATGTTTTTTCAACAGCTACAGCGAGATCCAGTGAAAAACAGGCGCTCATGTCTGAACTGAAGATAATGACACATCTTGGGCCCCACCTGAATATTGTGAATCTGCTTGGAGCTTGTACAAAATCAGGTGGGTTTGGCTGACAAAATGAAGTTTGCTGTGGAGCCATCATTTGCTGCTTAACAAGCACACAAATGTCAAGTAAAGGATTTAACAATAAATATAAACAAATAAAAGATTTCAAAAAACCTACTTGATATTTGGTAGTAGTTGCAGTCATAACTTAGTAAACAAAAATATATTAACCCACAATACTTTTTATGTTATATATTCTATTTTCTGCTATTTTTGGAGTCTTTTTTTTTTAAACAACTCACTCATCAATGCATTATTTTGCTTTATTTTATCAGGTCCTATTTACATCATTACTGAATACTGCTTTTATGGTGATTTGGTGAACTATCTGCATAAGAACAGGGACAATTTCCTGAACCGACACCCAGAGAAGCCAAAGAAAGATTTGGATATCTTTGGGATGAACCCAGCTGATGAAAGCACAAGAAGGTGGGAAAAATGGAAAAAAAAAAAATGCCTGCAACTTAAGGAAATGCCATTACTAATCCTTACTCCATTCCTCTCATTCATTGGTTTAGAGCCCTCCCTAATTATTCTCATGAGTCTTTTATTTGTTCAGTTTCATAGATCTGGGAAGGTTTCAGCACTATTTGTTCAATCTCCCTGACATGTGTCCTAGATCCATGTTTCCCCTGTGTAGAGATGCCTGCAGTCCCAAGACCACCGTGTGTTCTCCATAGACATCCTGAGGTCCCAAAGAACATTTCTATTAGAAAAGCATGGCCCAGTGTTCCTCTTTTCTTAAAAAAAAATCTTGTTGCCTCTATCCAATTTTTAAAAGTAGAGTGCAACTACCTGTTTTCCTTATTTCCCTGCTTGGGGAATTTCCACTGTCTAAAACCCGTTCCCTTCACACAGCCTGGCAGAGTTTGTCCTCTGAGCTCAAGTACTCTCCTTTATCTGCTGATGGTTTAGCCAGTCTCAATAGTTTCCTTACGGTTAATGTTCATCCCATAGCTTTTTCCAGATGATGGTGGAGGAAGTTTGTCATCATACATTTAGCAATAAAACAATGTCACAAAATGAACCAGGATTTAGAAGGTGAACAGAGATTCCTTCAAAAAATCACTCAGGCAAATAGAACAACTGACTCGGTAGCCGAGTACAGCCAGGACTATTCATCTGAGC